>NC_050445.1:130519617-130652117 GCF_903995425.1 Onychomys torridus
GCCCTCTGTCAGATGAGGGGTTGGTGAAGATCTTTTCCCATTCTGGAGGCTGTCATTTTGTCTTATTGACAGTGTCCTTTGACTAACAGAAGCTTCTTAGTTTCAGGAGGTCCCATTTATTAATTGTTGCACTCAGTGTCTGTGCTACTGGTGTTGTATTTAAGAAGTGGTCTCCTGTGCCAGTGCATTCAAGACTACTTCCTACTTTCTCTTCTATAAGGTTCAGTGTAATTGGATTTATGTTGAGGTCTTTGATCCACTTGGACTTGAGTTTTGTGCACAATGATAGAGATTTGATATTGATAGAGATCTTTCCATTTTTTGATACCTTCTTCAATTTTTTTCTTCAAGGACTTAAAGTTCTTATCATATAGATATTTCACTTGTTTGGTTAGAGTTACCTCAAGGTATTTTATATTAACTGTAGCTATTATAAAGGGTAATGTTTCTCTGATTTCTTTCTTGGCCCATTTATCAATTGTTTTATCAGTTGTTGGCATTCCCTGGTGGAATTTTTGGGGTAACATATATAGACTGTCATGTCATCTGCATGTAGCAAAAGACTGACTTCTTCCTCTCTAATTTGTAATCCCCCTTGATCTCTGCTTGTTGTCTTATCACTTTAGCTAGAACTTCCAGTACTATATTGAATAGATATGGGGATCATGGGAGAGCCTGCCTTCAGGAGTTTTCTCTGCTGGTTGGTAACTGGGGCAGCAATGGGTGAGGGTTCCTGGGCATGGAATGTGCCCCATGGCCTAAATCCCAGAGGTAGGACTCTTTGGGTGGGAGTAGAGTCACTCTCCTCTTGGATTCTGTGTCTCAGGAAGCTGCTGGAGTTGCAAGGGGATGTGAGGATTTGGGGTGGGGCCCTGGTCTTGTAGACACTGTTTTTTTTTTGTTGTTGTTGTTTTTTTTTTTGGTATCTTTGCAATGTGAGACCACCTATAGCTAATGAGTAAGACAAACAAGAAAAGGTGATATTAAAACCCCACTAGAGAGAAGGGCAGCAATATCTTGTGTAGCTTGGCACTTTGGTGGTCAGTGATGCATGCTTTGCAGATGCATGACCCTGGACAGGCAGGCATATATTCATCAGCAAAAGTGAGTGAGACAGTGCTCTGGATCTGTAAGCCTGGCTTTTACTCATGCAAGAATGGGGCAATGTTAATATTCTTGCTGGCCCTACAAAGAACAACAACTCTGTGTTCTGGGGAATAAAGAAAGCCTTTGGAGAAGGAGTACACACCACATCCCCAACTGCAGTCTAGGTGATGATTCCACGAATGTTATAGACAATCAATTGATTCATTCAGTTGATATGATTGTGTTTAGAAAGCTAAACAAGAAAATACCTTCTCCTATTTGAAAACACCAGTTCCTAACATAAATACAGTGAGGATGAGGCCTGCACCACCTTCTTTGTCTGAGTCAGAGAAAAAGTAGCAAAAAGAGCAAAGCTGTTCCTATGTCTAAGAGGGCCTTTCTTGCAATGATATGGCCAGGAGCTGTAAAGATGGTACATTGCTATGTACAGTCCAACATAGGTCCCCAGAGGATTAAATTTAAACAGAAATGCATTATTTTAGTTTTTAGGAGGCTTAAAAGTCTAAAATAAATCACAAGCAGGTGTTCATTATATTATTGTTTCAGACTTCTTAGTTGGACACTTCCGTGTATGGCTTTCATACAACTGTTCCTGATACCTCTGATCAGTGATAGACAGCCCCTTGTTGCCTCTTCTGCTGAGAACACTAATATTATGGGGTTAGTTGTAGCATCCAACATAAACTTTATTTCTTTCTTAAATGAATTTTCCCATTGAAGATTCACTCTATAAAAAAGGAGGCACAAATTAGTCCTCAATATATGTATCTGGGAATCCGTAGAAGCCAGAGAGTTTTAAATTAAGCCAGAGCTTCTATCCTATGCTGCAGTACAAAGCATAAAATGAGTCTTTCTAATAACTGAGATTCCTAAATATCCTTTCAAATGGCTCTGATCAGACTGCAGACCCTGCTCACTCTCACAAGCTTAAGTGGTGACAACTTGACACTGTCACTTCAGTAGCCTAACATGGCTACTCTGCTAATCATGGGGTTTGTCTGCCATCTTCAGGTCTTTCACTGCCATGGCCATGTCATAAAAGAGTTACATTATTCTCCCTTCCCTTTCCTCCCTCCAAACCCTCCCATGTAACTCCTTATTCATTTTCAAATCCATGGCCTCTTTTTCATTAATTGTTGTTACATACACAAATGTGTGTATGTGAATATATAAATACAGTCTGCACAGTCTGTATAATGTTGCTTGTATAAATGATTTTAGACATAACAATTAGTTGTTAGATATCAATTGGTGTGTTCTTCCCTGGGGAAGAATATTTCTCCTACAGTGAACATTCCTTAGTTGCCTGTAATTCTCACCCCACATCATGCAAATTTCACTATGTGACAGAGAAAGACTATAAGAGAAAACCACAACCAATCAAAATGCAGAGTAGTGAAGAAATACATCTACAGTACAACCCCCACATTCAAGGCTCTGAGGTCATTGCATAGGAATGAGTGGAAAGATTATAAAAGCCAGAGGATTATGGAGTTTAATGGCAGATGGTGCCTCCTAATAATGTAAGAAGCCACACACATAAAGTCTAACCAAAATGATTTTTCCTAATCATTGGCCAAAAATGGTCAACAACAATAGACATGCTAATCTGAATGGGAGAAATCCCAGGATGCCTCAAACATACACTGCTATATATTTTAGAGCACTCCTTATAAAGTGGAGGGTAAATTTTCAGGGATGGGGGTCATGGAAGTTATCAATGCTTCTTGTGTTATATCTGCCAATGAAGCCCCATCTGTTTCACCCAGACAACTTTGCAGCAGCCAACTCTGAGGACCGCAGTAGCTAAACCAGTTGGGAGATCATTTGAAGTCCCCTAGGTTGTAGAAAACACTTGGTGGGTTTGTTCTCTGAACTGAGAATAATCAAAATAAGCTTTTAAACTATCACTGCTGCATAGACTCTCCCTCAGTGAAGGTGTTTCTATGTAAGCTCTGCAATACAACAGCCATTAATCACAAGTTGCACATGGTCACTGAGTTCTTGAAGTATAGCAAGTGAAACTGCAGTATAATCTATAATGTTTATACTTCAATCAAAATTCAAATTCACATTGTCTTGTGTGGCTAGTGTTAACTCCATGGAAGAACATTGTTTTAACATAAGTTGTTAACATCTCATCAAGGCAGCCAGGCTGCTAAATATTGCATAGGGTTTACCTCATAATTACTGCTATAGGAATCAGCAGAGGTAGCTTCAGGCTCCATCACATACAGACCAATGGTCATTGAGCAGTGAAGGATGCTGCTCCATCTTGTGGACACTTGATAAACTTTTAGGACAGCTTATCTTTTTCTCTGAGTGAACCACTGTACGTGGGCTTTTCTGTCACTGAACTTTATTCCCTTACATTGGCCTTTCAAGTGAAGGGGATTCTTACAACAAGGATATCTCAAATAAAACAAGGATCTTTTCTTCTAGAAGGAGGGTCTCCACATCAGAATCTCAGGTAAGAAATTTACGCCGTCTTAATATAAGTTGTATAGCTACCCTTGCTTTAGTCACATCCCCCAAATTTTAATATTTTTTAAAAAAATTTTCGTGTGTTATGATATTTTATAGCTTCCCTTCTGATTTCATCTTCAGCACCATTTTATAATAAATGTGTTCAATTTTTTCTGTTATATTTATTGGTTTTGCAGGTATCCTGTTTTGATTTATAATTACATACCATTCTTCCATAGAAGAAATTTGAGTAGGTCATGTCCTAAATTACATGCTGTGCAACATGAAGACATGAGTTTGATCCCAAGAACATTAACACATGTAAAAAATATAGCAAGCAGAGAGGAAAGTGATTGTAATCCCAGCCCTTGAGAGGCAGAGAAAGGCATATTAGGAGCCTCATTGGCCAGCCAATCTGGCTTACTCAGAAAGCTCCACACAAAGGGGAGCTTTCTATTTCAAAAATAGAAGACAAAAGAAAAATAAGTAATGTGATTCTGAGAATCAGCTCTCAATATGCACACATATATTCACAAGACCTCTCACAATCACATGCACATGAGTAGAAGACAATTTGAGTGCTGTAAGCCTTTTAAATCGTTTTATTACTCTCTTTTTGTGACTGACACAGATTGTATTTTAGAGTATATCCCATGAGCTCATGAAAAAAAAAAAAAACTGTACTCTTTTCTTGCAGATGTCTTACCATTCAGTGCTTCCTGTCCTTTCTATTTTGAAAGGACTCTCTTCCTTCTCCTGTTACTTATATTATAGCAAAAATGTCAAAGCAAACAGGTGGTACATGAGATGAAGAATAGCACACCTACCCACCCATTCTAAATAATCATCTATAAATTATTCTGAGCTATTCAGTTGGTTTGTGTTTGAAGGTTTTGTTTTTGTTTTATTTTGTTTTTTAATACAAATTTAGAGAATTTGCTATGATGTTCTCCAGAGAAAGAACATATGTAGCAGCTTTTTCACCCCAAGCAGAGAGGTTTTTATTAGGGCTATATCACTGTGGGAGGAAGCTCTACACTTTGTAGACTGGAACCAACATCCACATCCTCAGCCACTACTCTACTGATTTTCAGTGTTAAATCTATTCCTGACCCACTGCAACTGAACTTGTCTGGGACTCCAGAAAAACAATTTGAAATCTTAGAAATCAGGAGCTGAGGAGACTTCCCTGGCCTCTGCACACACCAAGTCAAGTAACTGTTGCTGTTACTATGTAGCAGATTCTTACTAAACCTTCAGGAGTTGGAAGATGACTCTCCAGGAGTGACAGGTATGGAGTTTGTAGCCTGGGTCATCACAGTATGCCCACTGCCTCCTGAAATGAAAAGTTATGAACAATTTAATCATACTTTTAAATGAATGTCCCTTCACTCATTTCATTCTCATCACATTTGTGATTTTAATTCATAATCTAAAAATGTTCAATATTAAATACCTATGTAGACTGAGCATGGCGGCTTCTTAGAAATCACCTGGACTGTCTGTTTTGGTACTTGTCTAAGTTGTCACAAGAGCACTGGTTATCCTCCCTTCACCCTCTAAAACTCATATGCCCATTCCTGGAGAACATGACTAGCAATCTCATACAAGGACAGAACATGCATCCACATCAGTGGAGGACCCCAGAAATCCCCATTCCTTCACATTTCTTCTTCATCTTTGTTTCTCTCCTTACCAGATAATTAGAGCACAAGCAGCCCCATTACCTGAGTAGGGCACCTCATTTTGAGAACTTGAGATGACAAACCTTGAGTAGTCAATGCAGAAAGAGGGACTAACTTTTGTCTTGGACTTGCAAGGATGTCCTGCCTAAAGAGCAATATGCAAATGCTGTCATTGGTACTGCTGTGTGAAAAGTAACAAGAGCAGGGAAAATCCCACTCTTTTTTTAATTAAGAAAACTTTTTGTTCATTTTACATACCAATCAAAGGTCCTCCTCTTCCCTCCTCCTGCCCCTCCAGACTACCCCTTCCAACCCACCCTCATTTCCCCCTACAAGATGGTAAGACTTCCCATGGGGAAGTACATTTAGTAGAGGCACATGCAAGCCCCTCCCCCTGCCTCAAGGCTGTGGTAGGTGTTCCATCTTAGGTAATGGGCTCCAAAAAGCCTGCTCATGCACCGGGTTTAGATTGTGATCCTACCACCAGGCCCCTCCCCCCCCAAAAAAAAAACTGTTTAAGCTACACAACTGTCTCACTTACACAGAGGGCCTAGTCCAGTCCCTCACAGGCTCCACAGGGGTTGATCTAACATTCATGACTTCCCACTAGTTTGGTTTCATTGTCTGTAGGTTTCTCTATCATGATCTTGATGCCCTTGCTCATAGAATCCCTCTTTTTTTTCTCCTACTGGACACCTGGAGCTCTGCCAGGTGTTTGCTTGAGGATCTCTGTATCTGCTTCCATCAGCTACTGGAGAAAGGCTCTATGATGATGGTTAGGGTATTCACTGATCTGATTACTAGGGTAAGCCAGTTCAGGAACCCTCTCCACTATTGCTAGTAGTCTAAGCTGGGCTCATCTTTGGGTATGCCTGGCAACTTACCTAGCACTTGGGTTCTCCCTATCCCCATGATATCTCCTTCTATCATGGTATCTCTTTCATTGCTCTCCCACTCCAACCCTGTTCCCTTATGTTCTCATTCCACATCCCCTACCCTCCATTGCCCACCCGTCACCCCCAGTTTACTCATGGAGATCTTATCTATTTCCCCTTCCTAGGACAAGTCATGCATCCCTTTTTGGGTCCTTCTTGTAAGCTAGCTTCTCTGGAGCTGTGAATTGTAGCACAGGAGGCTACTTCCTAAATATAACACCAGTAGCACAGACACTGAGAGCTACAATTAATAAATGGGACCTCCTGAAACAAAGAAGCTCCTATAAGACAAAGGACATAGTAAATAAAACAAAATGACAGCCTACAGAATGGGAAAAGATCTTTACCAACCACACATCTGACAGAGGGCTGTTCTCCAAAATACATAAAGAATTCAAGAAACTAGAAATCAAAATACCAAATAATCCAATTAAAAAAATGGAGCACAGATCTAAACAGAGAATTCTCAACAGAAGAAACTCAAATGGCCAAAATACACCCAAAGAATTGTTCAACATCCTTAACCATCAGGGAAATACAAATCAAAATGACTCTGAGATACAATCTTACACCTGTCAGAATGGCTAAGACCAAAAACACTGATGACAGTTTATGCTGGAGAGGATGTGGAATAAGGGGAATAATCCTCCATTGCTGGTAGGAGTTCAATCTTGTATAGCCACTTTGAAAATCAGTATGGTATTTTCTCAGAAAACTGGAAATCAATGTACCTTCTGATACAGCAATACCACTCTTGGGTAAATACCCAAAGGATGCATAGTCATACAACAAGAACATTTGTTTAACAATGTTCACAGCAGCATTATTCATAATAGCCAGAACCTGGAAACAACCTATATGCCCCTCAGTGGAAGAATGGATGAAAAAAATGTGGTACAATTACAGAATGGAGTATTAGTGGTAAAAATCAGTGATATCATGAAATTTGCAGGAAATGGATGAAACTAGAAAAAAAAAATCTTGAGTGAGGTAAACCAGACCCAGAAATGCAAACACAGTCTGTTCTCACTCATAAGTAGATACTAAACGTAAAGCAAAGGATCACAATCCACAACCACAGAGAAGTTAGCTAACAAGGAGGACCATGAGAAAGACATGCATGGATGGGGGAACTGATAATATCTCCTAAGTAAATTGGGAACATGGAGAAAAGGGAGAGTAAAAAAAGGATGAGATGGAAAGAGAAAATGTTTTTCTTTAGAAGAGTTGCCATAGTCATGTATCTTTTCAATAGAAACCATAAGACAGAGCTATTCCTGTCCCTTTTGTTCCAATAAAGACAGCACTATACTTCAGGTACCAGTCGCCCTGCCTCCTCCACGAGAAACCCTCCATCAGGTTGTTAGACATCCTCCAATTTCAGTTTCTCAAGGATGTGTTTCATGGATATGGTGACTTTGAAATAGGTAAACGTAAGGATTAGTTTAACAAATTGGGACTGTACTTTGTTTGGGATGTGTACATACACCTTATGTATTTGGCAGCCAGAAAATCTTTTATTAATGTGCTATGAACAATACAACTAAAAATCCACTAGTGACTAAGCAAATCTTACTGCATACCTCGTTCTAACAGTGGGATGAATTTCTGCTCCCCTTAAAGACCTCCAGATTTGGACAGATTCTGTGCAGTTACTCTTCTTGTGTCAAGGCATGAGATTTGGGCAGCCTGATTTGATTTGGATACGGGAATCTGTGTCATAGAATAAGTGAATCTTTTAATTATTTTTCTTTCTGGTAATTTGGTCAATGATATACATAAACAATTAATACACATGCATTGAGATTCCCTTTATTTATAATCAACAGCATCACAGAATTTGTGTTTATTGAATAAAGGAAGGGACACAGTTACTCTAAAGAATTTAAATAACATTGTCTCATTTCAAATATTATTGTACTTATAAATTTGTGTGAATTGAGGTTAAAGAACTGGAGAAAATCTTTGTCTAGTCAGGTTGAAAAAATAAGATCACAGGGCCAAAAATTGTACTAAAATTTTAATTTCCCAAGTAACACTCTTAGCTTCACTAATTAAAGAAATGTGATCCCTGTATACAGAGACTATAAGGATTTTTCAGCCTTCAGGTTGAGGTTAAAGCCATGCAGCAAATGAAAAAGACACAGTGTGAAATTTAGGGCAAGAAGAATATATTCCGTAAATAGAAAACAAAAGGGAGGTAAATATATGCACTTATATTTGCTAAAATGGAATTTAAAAACTGAAAAAGAGACAAATAAGTCTTGTACATAACAGAAAAGGAGTGAATTTAACTAGAACATATTTTTAAGTTACTTGACTGTGATGCTAAATAACTTTGAGCAAGGGAGACATGTTGGATGAGGATGAACTTTGATTCATCTTCACCTCAGCTGGTCCTTATGGTGATATTTTATTTGTGCTGAAATGTGATTTTATTTGTATGTTAATAAATAAATTTGACTGGAGATCAGAGGGCAAATGAGCCATAAGCAGAGTCAGGCAGTGGTAGCAAATGCCCTTAATCTGATCACAAGGCAGGCAGAGTCTCTGTGTGGTCCAGAACACAGCCAAGCATGGTGACATGAACCTTTAATCCCAATATCAACCATAGAGACCTGGAGGTCTGCATAGACAGGCAGTGACAAGGAAGTCATGTGGTTGGGTTTAAAGCCAATGAGAAGACAGAACAGAAAGGCAATAAAAAATAAAAAAACAAGTCAGACAGGAAGAAGCACTCTCTAGGGAAGCGACAGCAGTGAGGTGCTAAGATGAGGTAGTCATGGCTCTCTGATTTCTTTGGCTATTTCCTCTGTATTTGGCTCTGTGTTTATTATTTACTAAGATTGTTTAGAATTTTATCTACAGGTCCTGTTTGCTGAGAAAACCTCTCATATCATCATGCTGCAGAAGCAATGCCAATGTTGTAGCAATTTACTCGGCTGGAAATGGGTGGCAACTGAAACATTGGTGGGCCAGAGCCCTTAGTTGCAAATGTTTATCCTGAGTTCTCCAGCATTTCACACAGATGCAGAATGTGCTGTGGTCCCAATCCAACAAAGAACACATTTGGCAGCCTGACCATTCCAAGAAAAGAGGTTTATATTAGTGTCTGTGTCAATGTGGAAGGACCACGTGTACCTTAAAAGCATCAATAAACTCCAGTTATACTCAGGCTCAACCTGGTGATTTTCACTGAATCTTATGTGAAATACTGCAGACAGCTGAGAACATCAATACCCACTGCTGCAATACACCGCATAGGATAATGATCAGGCAATCTTCCCTTTCTCTGATACATGTGCTCTAGCTTCTGTGAGAAAACCAGGAATCCTTTCTGCTGTCAATTTCTCTAAGTAATATTTCTCTGCCCTTTAAATACTGGCACTTAGGACTAATTTTCTGTATTTAAAGAATGTGTGCTTGGGATGTCCACAGAAGCTTCCACTGTTTTGATGAGTACCAGATAGGGATACAACTCAGTCTTCTTGCAGGGAATGACAGTGTGCTTTGTTAAGGCAGAAAAGCCGTTGATAAACTGTATTGCTGGAGATGAAGAGAAATAAAGATATGGTACAGGGAGGAGTGTTTAGCTTCTACTACCAAAACAAATGTCTTTCCATGAGTTTTGCTAAAAATCTTGTGACATCTGTGGAACTGTTTCAGTGCATGACTCATGAGGAAGGGCAGCTGGGGCAGCCCAGCCTCTCACTTCTGCTTCCATAGAGGTTTATGTTATGACTTGTATCGCTGTGGGAGGAGTATTATAACCTTGCAGACAGTAATAGGTGGCAATGTCTTCAGACTCCAGGCTGCCGATGGTGAGGGAATAATCTGCCCCAGACCCACTGCCACTGAACCTGGATGGGACTCCATCTGCCAAGCTATTTGTGTTATAGATCAGGAGCTTAGGAGCTTTCCCTGGTTTCTGCTGGTACCAGTGTAAATAATTGCTAATGCCCTGACTGGCCCTGCAAGTGATGGTGACTCTCTCTCCCAGAGAGGCAGACAAGGAGGATGGAGACTGAGTCATCTGGATGTCACATCTGGCACCTAGGAAGGGAGACATAATTAATAGCCACATAGGTAAACATGATAAGAAAAGACTTCACTCAAATTTCAGTAAACAATAATCATCATGTAACAGTGAAATTCCCATTTAGTCCTTTTTTACCTGGTAACCAGAACAGCAGGAGCCCTAGGAGCTGAGCAGGGGCCCTCATGTCCATGCTGAGTCCTAATTGCAATGACAACTGTACAGGCTGTGACTGGTATATGAAGAAGTCCTCAAGGCTGTGCAGTGAGTGCATGCAAATCGCTGGGAACCAGTTAGAATGGGCACAGCTGCAAGACTTACTGATCTGAGTAACTGACCACAAGTCCTGTGTCCCCAGATGCCCAAGGTCAAACCACACATGTGCCTCCAGACACTGCATTTCTTTTTTAAGGTTTTAAAATTAAAGATGACATTTTGGAGATTACTTGAAAATTCTACTATACATAAGCTCAATTTTGAATTATATTTTTCAAAGATATATTGGAGGGATATAAAAGAATTTCCTGCTGTCAGTGAATATACAACGTAGAAAGGACTATTAAATCTTAACTCCAATGAAATAATTCATATTGGTTAAAATAATCTGTATTCTCCTTTTTAAGGGTTTGTGAGTTTAGAGTAGTTGTTTCTTTAAATTAAAAGGATAATTTTTAAATCACAACTATTTTTAATTAATTAAAAAAAGAAAGACTTAACAGTCTTATCTATGCCTACTAAAGTACAAAATGGGGAAATACATAGTAGAAGCACATATAACAAACACCTCAATCCCAACAACATGTGTCATTTGCCACCTGGTGTTCTGACTCCATGCAAAAATGGAGGCATATTGATACCCAGAGACCAAATGAATGCACCTTCTTCTCAGTTTAAGATTCTCCATGTTTGCCCACTTTTCTGCCATTTGATAATATTTCCACAATTCCTCAGCATGAAGGACTGACTAGTGATGACAGACTTGAATAACATATCAGAAAGCACTGTTACTCAATACACAGCTCTGCTGTGTATTAAAAATTATAATTTTACCTTTCACTTTTGAACATTAACAATAGATATCATACTTATTCATGCAGCAGCCTCACTGTCTGCAGTGTGTCTTTGTTTCCAAACTAAGAAGTGTTCATGCATTCTCCTAACACAAATAATTGAATTCCATAAATCTCACACCAATGTCTCTGTCTTGGCCATACAGTCTTATTTATCATCATGGGAAGTATAATCTATTAGGTCTTCAGTACTCTTGTCCTGGAGACAGAGAAACCTGGGGATCTTTAGAAATCCTAACTATGAAAGGGCAGGCAATGTCACAGCCTGAGCCTGCCCCAACTGATTTCCCAGAGTCCTAGACTTGAGTGATGGGTATGAAAAACACCCAGCCATGAACTGGCTTCTTCAAGATACCTGGCATCTTCCCCATCAGGAGAACCACATAGCAGCTTTGGGCTGTATTAATAGTATTACTAGCTTCCCTGCCTCTTCACTTCACTCTTTCTGCTAATATCTACCACCTGCATCTGTGTCTCTCTTTGATCTTTGAGGTTTGGAAAACAGTTCCGCCTCCTCACATGATACCCCAGAATCTGGAGGAAGCCTCATTGAGCACACTTCAGCAGATGATAAGATGAGGATGACAGTTCCTCTCAACCTGAAACAACAAGCAAATCATTATTTTACAGGATATCTGGGATATGAATTTTTACCACTCCTTTAATGGTGCACATATAAAGGGAATTCCAGGAACAATCAACTTTACTAATGGACCTTAGATGGAATTGAATCATTTATGACTCAATGATGATTATTCTAGGTTATATTATTTTAAGAAAGTGTTTGTTGATGGTACAGTAGTGAGCATAGCTGCCATCTAAAACAATTTCAATTACTACTTAGGAAACTAGCACACATAGTATATAAATATCAGTAGACCTTGATGTCTTCTACTCTGTTGCTTAAAAAATAAGCCTTCTGATTTTTCCTACTTCAAAAAGACCAGATTTTAATAAGATAATACTATTGGTTGAGAAATAATTAATCTCACTGAACCTTCCCATAACTATCTAAGTCTAGCCCAGAACTTATTAATTTAAACTTACATGTCAAAAGGACTTGTCAGGTATGGTTGAGTTAGCAATTTTGAGATGGAATGGTTATCCTGAAGAATGTAGGTGAGATCAATATTTAAAACACATGTTATTCATGTAGGGAGAGAGGACATTGAGCTATACATAGTGGTGGTTGCAATGGAAAGTTATTGGAATTGTGGGAGATAGTGACCATCCATTGTTCAGGAAATAATGTAGTATCTCTGAAGAATAAATGTTAGCATTAGATTCCCTCCTCTGAAGTTTTCAAGACACACAAAGTTCTCCTTATTTGAGTGTATTTTGGGAGACTACTGACCTCCAGAGCTGTAAGAAAATTGTTTTCTCAATCAGTCTGTAGATATTGGCATTTATTCATATAAAAATAATGAAAAACAGTCTTTGACTTTTTTGTGTATGTGACTTTGCTTAATACTCCAACATTTCTAGCTTTCTTATCAATTGGCATCATTGGGATGAGAAAAAACAGCTTTACTTTAAGATGAGAGAGTTCCAGAATTAGTCTTGGCTACAAAATCTTGTTTGCTAGATGTAAATAACTGTGGGGAAACAATCCTGAAAGACAAGTTTGAAGGAGGACATGTTTCTTTTGTCTCATAGACTCCTAGGTGCCTAAACACATATTATTTTGGGCCTGTGATAGACATAGCATGGTGGTAGAGGGCCTGTGATGTAGGTCAGCTTCATTCAAAGAAGGAAAGAAAAAAGAAGATTGATAGGGGCAGTGAGAGGTAATGACAAGTGCTAGGGACAAAGCTGTCCTTCAGAAGCACTCTGAAGTGACTTTCTTCTCCTTACCAAATCCGATCTCTTAGTTTCTTCCTCTTACTAGTGGTACAATCAATTAGGGATTGAGTTTTCAACACAGGCATTAGGGAGAACATTATAGATTCAATCTCTAACATTCCTCCCCTCATACCTAAACACTAATGCTTGTCTTACAAAGCAAAATATATTGAGATAATTTAAGATGCCCTCACTCCTTACAGTTCCTGCATTTCATAAAAGGTGAAGTCAACCCCCCTATCCCTCCATGTGAAACATAAGACATGACTTTAGTTGCAAGGTTACACAGAATCTTTAAAAGGAGGCTGGTAGGTGTTATGTTAAATTGCTGTAATCATGAAATTTGAGACACTAAGGAGGATATTTATGGATCTAGCCTATACTACATATGCAGATCTCTAAAAGGAAAGAAGAGAGAAAAAGCAAAAAATGAGCTATACACTTACAACAAACAATGGAAAATGGTGAACATTCATATTTCTGAAAGAACATACAGGAAAATTCCAAGCAGGAAGTGAATGAAAGCAAGACCATAACTAAGCAGAGTAAGTAAATCTTGGGGCTCTATATCTATCACAACATGGTTCACATGAACACAGACATGCTTCAGTAGTCCTAAAGTAATGTCTTAGTCCTCTGTATCCACATGTTATCTGTCTTGGGTTGGCTAAACATTTTGCCTAGAGTTTTCATTAAAGATATTCTATGTTCATGTCATCTCTTTAGCAATAGACAATTTATTGTATCCTTTGCTTCAATCTCAGAAATATATCCATTGCCCTCAGAAACTGTTGATAGGGACTTCAAAGATGCCATATATCCTATGTGGCCTCAAAGTCACTACTTTGAGATTGTGAGGGAAGCATTCATGACCCCATAGTTGTTAGATTCTCCATTTCTGCAAAACCAGCACCATGTGGAAGAGATTCTGTAACAAAGCTTCTCACCTTATGACAGACAGAAGGCAAGAGAGTTAATGAGCCAATTAGTGAGGAAAAAATAAATCCTCTGAGGTATGCCATCAAGTGACACACCTTTCAAATAAGTCATCCATCTCCAGATCCCACAGATTCCAAAGCAAAGTCATCTGGGAAAGACGATTTCATCTGTGAGTCTGGATCATACTGAATACCTGTACTGTAACTTTTGAATTAAGTATTTCCATTAAATTAGTGCTTTGTAGGTATGAGAGAATCTAATTATTAATACTTTGGAGAGCATTTTTTTCTTCTTTTTTTCTTTTTATTAATGATTCTTTGAGAATTTCATATTGTGTCTTTTGATTATATTCACTAAAATACTCCAAATTCCTCCCCAAACTATCTCTTCTTTATGCACCTTTCTCCCCTTCATTGCTTGTTTTTTCTTTTTGTTTTTACCACTTCAGGACACATTATATTTATAGGATCTCCTAGCACAAGGAGTTGATGAGTGAAATATTTTAATGAAATAAAGTAGCCATACTACAGCAATATGAGGTGTGCCTTGCCCTCAATTTTGAACAAGTTTCATTTCTAGTTTGTGAAGAAACAAGAGATTTATATTTTATGGATAGAAATAAAGAGGGATTCAACTTATGCTATATAGGAAACAAAATAAGGAGCTTTGACTTTCATCTAAATCTGGTTTTGATTTTTCTACCATTCCATAAACTTGAGTTACCTACTGGATAAATGTGTTCATAAACAAAGAACCTACAGGAACCCACACACCCCAGTACCCACTGATTATGTTACTTTTGAGAAAATATTTGTGTGCTTTGATAGAATGACAAACCATAGCAAGGATGTAATCAACTTTTAATAAGATGTTACACCATGTAGACAGAGGATGAGGTACCCGGAGTGAGGGTAGCATGTAGGAGAAAGGTGTCTGCTGTGATGAGATCACTACTAGGAAGTGTTGTCACAAGCAATAACTATTCCTACATGGTTGCTGTTTTTTTTAAAGGTCCCTCCTAGACAGAAATCACAGTCCAGACAGTGGCCTGGGCCACTGAAGGTTTAGAGGACAGTTTAGAGTCTTACCAGTTAGATCCTTTCAGTTAACTTTGCAGATGCAAAATATAACTTAGTGTTCTCAGAGAAGGCTGCTAGAAGGTGGTACTGAAGAAGGGTCAAGTCCAAATCTGGCACCAAGAGATCATTTCTACCCATGAAGTATCTTCAAGTTCCTTGCCATCTTCAGACCTAGGGCATCAGAATGAGGCCACCTGACATCCTCAAAGGGAAAAAATTGAAAGCAGTGTGCCTTCCTTCCTGAGGTCTAAGTCAATTGTAAACACATGTATCCTCCCTTGATTCTCTTCCCACCCTACTGCCCTGCTTCTCATTTAGGCTCTAACATGGTGGAGCTTTAGTAAAGAAAATGGTTAGATATCAGGTGAGTCTTTAGCAGCAAGCAAGCCCATTTCCATAGGAGGACTGCAAAGTGAGGTCAGGCAGAAGGAAACATGGAAGAGAGTCCTATGGGGTACCTATGTAGGAGTCACACAGGTAAGAGCCTATCAGGATGCACAAGCCTGAGACCCATGATAAAGACCAATGAAATAAACCAATGAAGGAAGTCTATGGCAACAAGCCCTACAGAAGAGACTCTCAAGAGAAATCCACTCAGACCCCAACAGATAGAACTGAGAGTGATAGAGTCATTCTCTGTCAAGGCTGAGATTTTGGAATGCATTTGCTACTGCAGCACAGCTTCCTCTATTGTAATGCATACACTGAGTATGGAGAATGGGACTCAGGTATGGGAAGAAGCTGCTCCAGATGGAGATGTTGTCATGTGCAACAATCCAAATAAGGCACTAATCTATGAGTATAGCAGAATATTATTAGGAGACATTTTATTGAATGTTTATTTTTAAGACCAGTAGTGTTTGGTTTTACCCTAAATCTATGAGCTATCTAGTTCTAGTCACAGATTCTGGCCCTTCAAGCTATGTTAGGTATGAGTTTAGTCTCATGCAATGTGCCTTAAGTCAAATCAGACATTGGTTGGCTATTCTCACATGTTCTTTGCCACTGCTGCCTTAGCATATCTTGCAGGCAGGAGAGAGTGTAGGTCAAAGGTTCTAAGGCTGGGTTGGTGTATATGTTTCTCTTTTGGTAGCCTTCACAGTATTTTTTCTGCACCAAAGACACTAGAGTACAGGGGTGAAGGCTTCATGTAGGCATTAGTTTTACATCTCAGTGTTCAATGAATTGTGTAGGTGTTGTCCTTAGCAATGGAGCACCTCTGTGAGTTTGTGGAAAGCAGCCCATTATCATAGCAACAGCCTGTGTTTTGGGGGATTTCCATGAGATCCCCTTGGTCAACAATTCAATTGGATGCAACCACTCTCAGTACTGAAAGCTTCATTTGGTGACAAGTAAAGGCCAGTTAGAACTCCTCATCTCCATTATTAGAAGACCTCATTAGGATTGCCTTAATATATTTTTAGGAAGTTTCCACTGCACTTAGTTGGCATAAAATTCCCCAAAATGCCACTCAATTCCAGCTCTCTCTCTTTGCATTTACTTATTCAACCATACTTCCATTCTTCCTACTGTTCCAGTCTCCACCCTTTTTTAGATCCCATGAAAAGAAATATCCTATCCCTGTTTTCACCCATTCATCAACAGGTTGGCTCAAGAGAGGAGTTCCTTCCTCTATAGCACATTGGGTACAGGCTGAACCTCAGCCCTTTGAACCTCCTGTTATAAAAATAGCCCATTTTCAGCCTAATCATCTGTGCAGGCTATCATTGCACAGCTTATGATTCCAACATCACTGTAGGCAATTATACAATGTTTAAACAATTATATTCCTTTGAGAGTCTTTTGTTCTTGCTCTAGTCTTAAGGACAATGCACCTTTTAGAAAGTTCACCTCACAGTGAAGACCTGCCTGTTTCTTGATAGAAACTAAGACCATAGTCACAAGCAAGCATCTCATTGGGACCAAAATGCACCAGCAAGTTAAAAGAGCACGGATTTCAACAGAATTTCTTGGTTAAACGGGTCTAAGAAATTCAACAAGAAGCCATATTTTGAAAAAACTTTAAATCCATAACACTTCTCAATTTCTTGTCAATTTAACTTCAAAGTGGGGTACTGTCAAAGTAGAGGCTAAATAGTGGATATAAGTTTCCTTCCTGATTTTTTTTTTAAAAAGACTGTGTTAATGAAATCAATTTCTGCCTTTTACTTGTTTTCCAGTTGAATTTTGTGACAAGTTGGTATATCTAATTTGTGGGATTCCTTGAATTCAGGCCCCCGGTGGGATAACAGTCCTTTGGCAAAACAAAATACTGGAAGATAAAGATATTCAGTGAAAATTATCTTAGAACACTCCTTTGGAATATAGCTACTTAGGATTCTTGTGGGAATGAAGAAAACATATTCACTATAATTCCATGAGAATGATTGATTCACAATCATGTCTTCAGTTACTTTTTTCCTTTATGCATTTACTCAAGTTTTTAGAATTGAATACTTGGTCATATCAATGTCAGTTGTTACCTTATACTATTGTTCAATTAAAAATAAACAGTATTATAAACTTAAAATTAAAATGTTGTGGGTCAAGAAAAACAAAAACATTGTAACAAAATGTATAAGGACTAAAAACAAAATAAACACAACTATCAGATTTTGATGGCACTAAAGGGCTATGCATGAAATGGAATCCAAATGACATAAACTCCCAAAGAGGAATGATATCTACAGATGACCAAAGCTCTTCTGTCATATTGATCTGTGATGAAAATTGAGAGAAATGGGCTGGAGAGGTGTCTCAGCAGTCAAGAGCACTGACTGCTCTTCCAGAGGATCCAGGCGGTGGTGGCACATGTCTTTAATGCCAGCACTGGGGAAGCAGAAGCAGGCTGATATCTGTGAGTTCGAGGCCAGACTGGGCTACATACAGAGCATGATCCAGTACAGGCTTCAAAGCTACACAGAGAAATCTTGTCTTGAAAAGACAAAAATGAAAAACAAACAGAGAATGAAAGAAAAGAAAATCGAGGGATTTACATTTCATGTAGATTTTGGCTTGATCCAGGCAGAGGAAACCTATTGGGAAATGGCACTAGCTGAGATTTCCTTCATGGAGGAGACACATGCTGAGTCCTGAAAATCAAGCTTGATTTTCATTGAGAAATTCTTTGTGGTCTTCTCTGAGAGATATTTTTGAGTAACTAGAGTACAAATACACAATTTACAGACACGTATGAGTGTTTGAGAAGAACCACGCACAAGTAAAGAGCACCTTTGTGAGAAACATTATGCAAGATATCTGGCTATTTTCAGCACTGGGCAAAAATTACATCAGTGTGAAGTTCTGGATTATTTGTGGGGTACTCAGTGCAAAAGAGCATGGCTTTATAAGGCAATCATATTGGACAATCTTTGCAAAGACCAAAGATCTTTTGGGGACCTTATTTAGTCTTCAGAAATACAAAATGCACATCCCTTCTTATATGTACATTTGAGGTATTTTACTCAGTAAAGGCATGGACTCGAGCTTTAGGAGATTTCTGATATTTATTGCTCCTAATATAACCATTCAGGAATATGGTCAACAAATCTTTGAAATAGGCATTCGATGACACACATTAAATCTAAATCTGTAAGATTACTCTGGTCTAAAGAAAAGTTGGTAGTATAAAATTTGCCATTAATAAAGGTAAAACAGCATATAAAGATTTTTTTTTAATTTTTATGCATGCACAAATTATCCTTGAGTTTATTCCATCCTGCCTATCCACCATACTCCCTTTTCTCTCTTCAAGTTAGTTTCTTTCCTAGAAAAATGTGATAGCAGAATCTAGTGGCAGCTTTACTGCAGCTCTCTCACTATCCTGGATAACATCAGGGCTCCTACATGGACTTTGATGATGGGAGCTCTCTCACTCTTGTGGATACAGACAGGTGTTCTATAGGGACATTAAGGATGGGACTCTTACCTGGGAAGTGATATATCAGAAAAGGATGCTGCTGTTCTTCAGGTATTGGCACCAGGCAAATCCTGGTCCCCACCCTCTTTTTGCCTAAGAATCAGAGAGGTTGACTTTAGGCTCTTGCTATAAACCCTTCCCAATACTGAAAGTCCAGAAACTCTCCCTGGAGAGCCCTCACCATGCCATCTCCATTTCTGTCTGCTCACAACATTTATAAGTCCTATAATAAATATCTTGGTCCCCAGTAATCTAGCTCAGTTTCCTCTTAAAACATGATACCATGCCTAAAGCCTCACACTTTGTTTCTCTAAGTGGGGGCCCACAGAGGTCCCATAGTAAAAGGCCTTAGTCAAGGTCAGAAAGTCTGAGCTTACTCTGCCCAACAGGGCTGAATAATGGAATTATTTTGCCAAGGATGTGGTTACCAGGTGTTTTGAAGAGTCTACATGTGTTGGTACTTTATACCTCGACCTTGGGAGGGGGAGGACTTTTGCACCTCCCCTTGCTGATGTCTAAAAGGCCCATCATAAATAAAGTCAAGGAAGCTGGGTATTGACCCAGGGCCCTCCCAAATCTATCCTATGTCTCTGTCTTTCTCATCATTTCCATCTATATTTCTATCTAATACTTCCTCATATTTCACTCTTCCCCTTAAGATCCCTTCAAAAGGTCAGAGCTGGAATTCTACACCTCTAAAATGTTTCACTTTAACAGATGTATTCTAATCACATGAGATTATAGAGTCTAATAAATACAAATTAGAGGCTGGAGAGATGGCTCAGTGGGTAAGAGCACTAGTTGCTCTTCCAGAGGAGCAAGTTTCAAGTCCCAGAAACCACATGGAAGCTCACAACTGTCTGTAACGCCAGTTCCAAGGGATCCAACATACTCACAGAGATACACATGCAGGCAAAACATCAATACATAAGAAATAAAAATTAATAAATAAATACAAATGAGAGAAACGATGTGATAATAATCTGATGCCCACTTCATTCGATTAATATGATTATCTTCAGTTGCATCCAGTTTCCTATAAACAACATAACTTCCTTTCTCTTTATGGCTTAAAAAATCCATTTCTTTACTTTGATATAAAGAAGAATTAAATTATATAATTTCTAGGAAAATGGATTGTGGTGGTTTGAGTAGTTATGACCCCTAGACTCATGTGTTCTAATGGTTGGTACACATGGAGCGGCACTATTAGGAGGAATGTTCTTGTTGGAGTATGTGTGTTCTTCTTGAAAGAAGTATGTCTTTGTGAGGCTGGGCATTGAAGTCTCACATGCTAAAGATACACCCAGTGTGGCACACAGCCTCTTCTATTGCCTGTGGATCAAGATGGAGAACTCTGTAGCACCATGTCTTTCAGCATACCACCAAGTCCCACTATGATGATAATGGAGGAAACCTCTGAAACTGTAAGCAAGAACAAATTTATTTTTTCCTTTATTAGAGTTATTACGGTCATGATGTGTTTTTACATCAATATAAATCCTAAAATGTAAACTTAGCTGGGAAATATTGTATTGTGTAAGACAAACTTTTAGAGTTGTATGCTTAATTTGGAGTAGTTATTGAATTCAGGAAATAAAAAATGAACCATTAAGTACCATATTTTCTTTATCAATTCTTCAGTTGAAGGGAATCTAGGTTGTTTCCAGGTTCTGGCTATTACAAACAATGCTGATATGAACACAGCTGAGCAAATGCCCTTGTGGTATGATTGAGAATTCCTTGGGTATAAGCCCAAGAGTGCTACAGCTGGGTCTTGGGGCAGATGGATTCCCAATTTTCTAAGGAAGCAACATATTGGTTTCCAAAGTGGCTGTACAAGCTTGCATTCCCACCAGCAGTGGAGGAGAATTCCCCTTGCTACACATCCTGTCCAGCATAAGCTGTCTTCAGTGTTTTTGATCTTAGCTACTCTGACAGGTGTAAGGTGGTATCTCAGAGTTGTTTTGATTTGCATTTCCCAGATAATTAGGGCTGTTGAGCAATTCCTTAAATGTCTTTCAGCCATTTGAACTTCCTCTGTAGAGAATCCCCTGTTTAGTTCTATAGCCCATTTCTTAATTGAACTGTTGGGCATTTTGATGTATAATTTCTTGAGTTCTTTATATATTCTGGATATCAGCCCTCTGTCAGATGTGGGGTTGGTGAAGACCTTTTCCCATTCTGTAGGCTGTCACTTTGTCTTGTTGACCGTGTCCTTTGCTCTACAAAATGGAGTACTACTCAGCAGAGAAAAATAATGACATCATGAGGTTTGCAGGCAAATGGATGGATCTAGAAAAAATCATCCTGAGTGAGGTAACCCAGACTCAGAAGGACAAACATGGTATGTACTCACTCATAGGAGGATATTAGATGTAAAACAAAGATGACTAGACTGCTACACAACTCCAGGGAGGCTACCTAGAAAACGGGACCCTAGGAACGACACAGGGATCACCCAATGACAGAGAAATGGGTGAGATCTACATGAACAACCTGGACAACAGTGGGAGTAATGAAGGGCAAGATGTGAGGGAAAGAAAGCTTAGGGGAGCAGGAGATCCCAGCTGGATCAAGAACAGAATGGGAGAACGAGGAATAACAGACCATGATAAATGAAGACCACATGAGAACAGGAATAGGCAGAGTGCTCGAGAGGTCCCCAGAAAGCCACAATGATACATCCTCCTTAGACTGCTGGCAATGGTTGAGAGAAAGTCTGATCTGACGTAGTCTGGTGATCAGATGGCCAAACACCCTAACAGTCCTCTTGGAACTCTCATCCAATAACTGATGGAACTGGATTCAGAGGTCCTCAGCCAGGCCCCAGGTGTAGCTCCAGGTGTCCAATTGTTGAGAAATAGGAGGGACTGTAAGAGCATGAATTGTTGAGACCAAGATTGGAAAAAGCACAGGAACAAATAGCCAAACGAATGGAAGCACATGAATTATGAACCAAAGGCTGTGGAGCCCCCAACTGGATCAGGCCCTCTGGATAAGTGAGACAATTGAATAGCTTGATCTGTTCGGGAGGCACCCAGGCTGTGGGACCAGGACCTGTCCTTAGTGCATGAGCTGGCTGTTTGGAATCTTGGGCTTACACAGGGACACATGCTCAGCCTGGAAGGAGGTGACAGGACCTGCCTGTACTGAATCCATCAGGTTTAAATGAATCCCAGGGGTGTCTTGGTCCTGGAGGACATGGGAAAGGAGGGGAGAGGACAGGGGAACCCATGGCTGATGTATAAAATTAAAACACAT
The DNA here is from genome assembly GCF_903995425.1 of Onychomys torridus. NCBI lineage: Eukaryota > Metazoa > Chordata > Mammalia > Rodentia > Cricetidae > Onychomys > Onychomys torridus. The sequence goes on from NC_050445.1 coordinate 130,541,960, forward strand.
AGAGGCACAGAGAGATAGACCCATAGGTGGAATGATAGGGTAAAAGAGAATAATTGATAGGGAGATTTAAATGTAGATATGAAAGAGTATGGAGTTGAGGACAGAGTTGGAGAAAGGAAAACTAACATTAAGAATGTTGTAAAAGGCCACAAATAACCTATTATTTGGTAAGCTCCCTAACTATTCTTACTATTATAAAAGATTCTAAGTAGTGTTAGTCTATACAGGGCATTAATCTCATCTCAGAAGCTATAGTTTGCCAAATAAAAAACTCTGTTCCAGATTTGTGTTACCTCCCTTCAAGACATTGATCAGAGGTATACTGGAGATCCCCCCAAGCAATACAGATGATTGTCATTGTTTCTGGTCACTGTAGTGTTTTGAATGAAAGTGTACTGCATATGGTCAAGTGTTTGAATACTTGGTCCTCAGTTGCTGTCACTGTACCTATTAAAGGTATGGGCTTGCTGGAGGAAGGTTGTTATTTGGAGAAAGCTTTGAAAATTCAAAGCTACACACCATTCTAATTTTGGTCTTTACTCCTAAATGTACTTCAACACATTAGTCCTCCTGATACAATGCCTTTGCTCCACTATTATGGATTCTAACCCTCTTGAATAATAAGTCCAAATAGATACTTTCTTCTATGAATTTTTTGTGGTAATGATATTTACTACAACTAGTGTTCACAAACTAAGACAATTCACAAACAGAATCTTATGGAGAGGTGCTATTTCTATAGACTCTACCCACATTTGTTAAAGGCTATGGAAAAATCAAGTTAGTATTAACCATTAAGCAGGGACACCCCAGTGACAAGTTTTCAAAGTACAGAGAGCTGTTATATAGTCTGCTGAGGGGGAAAAATATCAACAATCTAACTCAGCTGTGAGCCCTGTGAACTGCAATAATAATTTTTTATCATGTGACCCAGAGTAGCAGAGATATTATAGGTTATACAACAGCCTTTTAAAATTAGGTTTAAGACTAGCAACACAGGAAGAAACAAACATCTGGTACTGACATCTAACCAAAAATCAAAGATTGAGCAGATCAGAGGTCCCAGGAGACAACCTGCTATCATTATTTTGCTAATGAATTGAGCGTCAAACTATCCTCTAAATGTATAACTCTCTACACATAGGTTAAGTTCAGCTATCAGACCTCATTAAAGAAGTTTCTTTGCAGTGGAATGTGGCTGATACAGACTCCCAAATGGTCAAAGTGCAGAGAATACATTTTAGTGGCACACTCAGCTGCAAAGGGGACATCTATAGGACATCTCATTTCCAGTACTCAGGGACCATTACAGAAGAGGAGGCAAAAGACTGTAGGAGCCAGGGGTTATTTATTGTTCATTTGTCTTTCATATTTTAAGAACTGTCTACTTCATTAGCTAATTTATGGATTGGATTATTAGGTTTCTTGATTAATTTGGTTATAATGTTATTGTTTTGTTCATTTTAGATAATGATTCCTTGTTGGATGTATAGGAACCCTTGTTCTGATGACTCAATTGTTCATTTTGAATCTTTCAACATCTTCCTCTGACAAAGTCTCAGATAATCTTTTTTTTTTTTTTTTTAACGTTAGATTATATACTATGCCCCAAGTCTGTCCTGGCAACCTGTCCTCAATAAGCCAATTTGAAAGTAAAAATCAGAAAAAGGGAAGTTATTCAATGTGGCCACACTGGAAAGTGGGACAAATCCATCCAGAGAACTATCTAAGTTTTGTGCAGTGCTGAAATGAGGTTACAGTTTACAAACAGGGCCAAAAATATGCACACTGAAGCAGTAGAGTACAGCTCAATCAGTGGTCTTCCCTACCACTAACCATAACTAAGTGCACCTTTCTCATCCTGTAAGACACTATATGACATCTCCTCCCTGCAGATAAGCTGCTGCCTCTTATTTTTCCAGCATGAATTCTCATGGAAGTCCCCTTTCCTACAGGTTGGTTGTTCCACTAGCAGGAAGTCAGAGGGAGACAAGTGTCTTTTAAGAATATCTTCAATTTATCGTGCTGATTTTACCATGCTGTACCCAAAACAAGGAACTTAAGAGGCTGCTTTCTCACCTCAAGCAGTGAGATTTTTGTTTAGGGCTGTATCATTGTGGGAGGAAGTTCTAGAGTTTGCTGACAGTAATAAACGCCAATATCCTCAGCCTCCACTCTCCTGATTTTCAGTGTGAAATCTGTCCCTGACCCACTGCCACTGAACCTGTCTGAGACTCCTGAGGCAAGGTTGGACATCCGATGTATCAGGAGCTGAGGAGACTGGCCTGGCCTCTGCAGGTTCCAATGAAAGTAAGTGATACCATTACTATGTAGAAGACTCTTACTAGACCTGCAGGAGATGGAAGCTGATTCTCCAAGAGTGACAGGATTGGAGAGTGCATCCTGGGTCAACACAATATCCCCACTAGCTCCTGAAATAAGAGAAATGAAAGGTTATGCACAAATATACTATTATAATAAATTAATTTTTCCTTCCTGTATTTATTTCTTATTTATTGTGTTCATGATTTTTCTTCATATTCTAAAAATGTTCAACATAAAATATCTACATAAAGATAGTACAGAGACTCTCTGGAAATCACCTAGACTCCTTTGGTAGTTGTCAGAGTTGCTACAAGAGCACAGATTCTCCTCCCTTTACCCTCTGAACCTCATAAGCGCATTCCTGGAGAATAATACTTGCAATCTCACACATGGACAGAACATGCATTTGTATCAGCAGGATCCCAGAAATCAACAATCCCTTCACATTCTCCTTTTTTCTCTTCTTACCAGGAATCCAGAGCACAAAAAGCCCCAGGATCTGAGCAGGGAACCTCATTTTGAGAACTTGATATGAAGAGTCCTGTGTAGTCAAAGCAGATAGAGAGGCTAGCTTTTGTCTTGGACTTACAAAAAGAGGTCCTCCCTAGGGAGCAATATGCAAATTCCCTGGTTGGTACAGCTGTGTGAAAAGTAGCAAGCAGAGAGAACACTTACTCTCAGGAGTGAAGTGACATAAAGTATCTCCTATGTTTCTGGGAAAAGGGATACAGTCCATGCTGCCTATTGCAGAGGGTAGATGGACTCCACTGAGAAATGCTGCATCTGCATAAATAGAGATATAACCAATTTACAAGGCCCCAGCATAGTAAGATGCACCAGTGATGCAAAGTCCATGAAAATTTGTGTCTTGGTCAACATGTGGGAGGAAAATGGGCAGCCTGATCCTCTTCCTCCAGGGAATTACAGAGACTTAACATCTGCCCCAGTAGTGTTAATGCTCAAGGAGTTTATTTATAAGCATTGGGGTTTTAAGCTAGTTGAAGGGGAGTCTTTGAGTGGACAATACCTTTCTCAAGTCAATCAGTGGCTTTAGTATAGACTTCAGTGTTATCCCTGATTTTGATATGTATAATGCTTTTACTTGTATGAATGAACTCATGATGCAACTTAAATTCCTCACAGGTGGCAAACACTACACTTAATGATTTCAAGAAAGGAAAGGCTATCCCATTGCTACTGATAGAGAGGAGAACAATAGAGAATTATGATGCAGAATGGTCTTATTAATAAAAAACCTAGAGCCAGATATTGGGGGTGAAAACTGAGAGGTCAGAGGAATAGAACAAGCCAGGCCACAAGTTCTTATTACTAGGAAATCCTCAACCCAAAGGAGAGCTATGTCCTGTATAGTCACAACTATATACCTTTCTGTGCCCTGCCATCTTACTTTCTTTCTCTGTCCAGCTAAACCACCTCCTCTTTCCACTCAGCTCTAACACTTCCTGTTTATCTGTACAGATCTCCAGACCTCCATGGCTAACCAGCACTGGGGTTAAAGGCATGTGCCACTATGCTTGGCTCTGTTCCCAGTGTGGCCGTGAACTCACAGAGATCCGGATGGATCTCTGCCTCCGAATGCTAGGATAAAATTTATGCACAACCACTATCTGACCTCTATGTTTAATATAGTGGCTGTTTTTTTCCTCTGACCCCCAGATAAGCTTTGTTGGAGTGCACAAATAAAATATCACCACACAGAAAGAGTGGCTGGCTTTTGTCCTAGACTTCCAACAAGAGGTCCTCCCTAGGGAGCAATATGCAAATACCATGCTTTGTATAGCTGTGTGAAAAGTATGAAGGGAGAAAAGCCCACTCTAAGAATCTTGTGTTTGTAGACAACAGATATGGTCCCTGAAACCTGTAGCAAAAGGCAGATGGATTCGAGGGAGAAAGGATGTATATTTATGTATTGAGACACAATCTACAAGGCCTGTGCATGACTGAAGTTTCATGCAGTATGTGTTCTAGTCAGAATTTGGGAATAGAATGGGTAGACTGCTTTTCTTTCAGGCTATTCTAAATTTAATTTTAACATCACTAGTACTATTTCTCAAAGGTTTTAATTATCAACATTAGGGATTTAACCTAGTTGGAGTAACTTTTGAATGATAATTAAGTAATCAAATCCTATAAGAACAATCAAGACAGAAAAACAAACAAACAAAAATAGTTAAGAATAATGGCTTTAGACCAGGCTGGCCTTGAACTCGCAGAGGTCCTCCTGTCTCTGCTTCCAAATTGTTGGGATTAGAGGTGTACACCACCACTGCCTGGCAATAAGGGCATTCTTAAGGAAAGGTCAGATGGGGAGTAAATTTTTCCATAAGAATATAAATAATTGCTGTGGATATTGCTCTGTATGCTGTGAATGTGTTGCTCTCATTGGTTAATAAATAAAGTGCTGATTATCCAGTAGCCAGGCAGGAAGTATAGGTGGGACAAAGAGAGAGGAGAATGCTGGGAACAGGAAGGCTGCGTCAGGAGACAGTTCCAGCCACCACCATGAGAAGCAAGATGTGAAGGCAGAACCTGAAAAAGGTATCAAGTCACATAGCTAAAGATAAATAAAAATTATGGGTTAGTTTAAATGTAAGAGGTAGTCAATGGTAGGCCTCAGCTAATGGCTAAACAGTTTAATTAATATAAGTCTCTGTGTGTTTACTTGGGGGATGCTAGTAGGAGAGATTTGTCCTGACTGCCAGCAGGCCAGGACACAGTAAAACTTCAGCTACAAATAATAAAATTTCTTATAACAATTTAGATAATCTACTACTAATAAATATCAGATTGCTCATCCTCATTTATGTGTACACCATATAAGTCAAATAATTCAGAATTTCTTAAGATGGAGTTGGCTCTAGTGGCAAAGGCACTTACCTCCAAGCCCTACCTCCTGAGTTTGATCCCTAGACTTCACAAGATCAACAACCCAAAATGTCCTCTGAGTACACTTGCACCATGCATGGCATGCATATGCACATATTGGTAGACACACAACAAAGAACTAAATATTTTTTAAAGAATGGCCTATGGAGAATAAGATGCATTATACTAGAAATAATTCTTATACTATTTTCTGTGTAGTGTTGTGAGAATTATAAGTCTATTTTTTAACCCTATAAACAATCTACTTCTCTCAGGGTTATTAGCTATAATTTCTCTTTGTAGGTACTTTAGATGCTTACTTGAACTGTATGTGAAGCAATTACAAAAAAATGATCACAGTTAAAAAGTATATTGTAATGGATAATTTTCTGGATAGGTACCACATACCTAAGTTAAATCAAGACCAGATAAACCATTTAAATAGTCCAATAATCCCTAAGGAAATAGAATCAGTCATAAAAAGTCTCCCAACCAAAAAAAGCCCTGGACCTGATCTTCAAAGAAGACTTAATACCAATACTCTTTAAATTGTTCCACACAATAGAAGCAGAAGGTATATTACCAAACTCTTTCTATGAGGCTACAATTACCCTGATTCCTAAACCAAACAACGATGCAACAAAGAAAGAGAACTACAGACCAATCTCCCTCAAGAACACTGATGCAAAAATATTCAATAAAATTCTGGCAAACAGACTCCAAGAACACATCAAAACAATTACCCACCATGATCAAGTAGGCTTGATCCCAGGGATGCAAGTGAGGTTCAACATACGAAAGTCCGTCAATGTAATACACCATATAAACAAACTCAAGTAAAAAAAACTACATGATCATCTCACTAGATGCAGAAAAGGCATTTGACAAAATCCAACACCCTTTCATGATAAAGGTCTTGGAGTGATCAGGAATACAGGGAACATACCTAAACATAATAAAGGCAATCTACAGCAAGCCAACAGCCAACATCAAATTAAATGGAGAGAAACTCAAAGCAATACCACTAAAATCAGGAACAAGGCAGGGCTGTGCCCTCCCCCCCTACTTATTCAATATAGTACTTGAAGTTCTAGCCAGAGCTATAAGAAAACATAAAGAGATTAAGGGGATACAAGTTGGAAAGCAAGAAGTCAAGCCCTCCCTATTTGCAGATGACATGTTAGTATACATGAGTGACCCCAAAAATTCAACCAAGGAACTGATACAGCTAATAAAAACCTTCAGCAACATAGCAGGATACAAGATCAACTCAAATAAATCAGTAGCCCTTCTGTATACAGTAGACAAACAGGCTGAGAAGGAAATCAGAGATATATCACCCATTACAATAGCCACAAATGACATAAAATACCTTGGGGTTACTCTAACTAAGCATGGGAAGGACCTATATGACAAGAACTTTAATTCCCTGAAAAAAGAAATTAAAGAAGATATTAGAAAATGGAAAGATCTCCCATGCTCATGGATATGCAGGATTAACATAGTAAAAATGGCGATCTTACCAAAAGCAATCTACAGATTCAATGCATTTCCATCAAATTACCAACAGAATTCTTCACAGATCTGAAAGGATAATACTCAACTTCATATGAGGAAACAAAAAACCCAGGATAGCCAAAAGAATCCTGTACAATAAAAACAACCTCTGGAGGATCACAATCCCCAACCTCAAGCTTTAATATAGAGCTACTGTAATAAAAACAGCTTGGTACTGGCATAAAAACTGACATGTGGACCAATGGAATCAAACTGAAGACCCTGACATTAACCTGCACACCTATGAACATATAATTTTTGACAAAGAAGCCAAAAATGTACAATGGAAAAAAGAAAGCATCTTCAACAAATGGTGCTGGCATAACTGGATGTCAATATGTAGAAGGCTGCAAATAGATCCATATCTGTGACAGTGCACAAAACTTAAATCCAAGTGGATCAAAGACCTCAACATAAATCCAGCTACTCTGAACCTGATAGAAGAGAAAGTAGGAAGTACTCTTGAAGGCATTGGCACCAGAGATCACTTTCTAAATATAACACCAGTAGCACAGACACTGAGAGAAACAATCAATCAATGGGACCTGTTGAAACTGAGAAGCTTTTGTAGAGCAAAGGACATGGTCAACAAGACAAAGCAACAGCCTACAGAATGGGAAAAGGTCTTCACCAACCCCACATCTGACAGAGGGCTGATATCTAGAATATATAAAGAACTCAAGAAATTAGACATCAAAATGCCCAACAGTCCAATTAAGAAATGGGCTATAGAACTAAACAGAGAATTCTCCATAGAGGAAGTTCAAATGGCTGAAAGACATTTAAGGAATTGCTCAACATCCCTAATTATCCGGGAAATGCAAATCAAAATGACTCTGAAATACCACCTTACACCTGTCAGAATGGCTAAGATCAAAAGCAGAATAAAGAATACAGCTTATGCTGGAGAGGATATGGAGCAAGGGGAACTCTCCTCCACTGCTGGTGGGAATGCAAGCTTGTACAGCCATTTTCGAAATCAATATGGCACTTCCTTAGAATATTGGGAATCCATCTCCCCCAAGACCCTCCTGTAGCACTCTTGGGCATATACCCAAGGAATGCTCAATCACACCACAAGGGCATTTGCTCAGCTATGTTCGTATCAGCTTTGTTTGTAATAGCCAGAACCTGGGAACAACCTAGATACCCTACAACTGAAGAATGGATGAAGAAAATATGGTACATATACACAATGGAGTACTACTCAGCAGAGAAAAACAATGACATCATGAGGTTTGCAGGCAAATGGATGGATCTAGAAAAAATCATCCTGAGTGATGTAACCCAGCCTCAGAAGGACAAACACGGTATGACTCACTCATAGGAGGATACTAGATGTAAAACAAAGATGACTAGACTGCTACACAACTCCAGGGAGGCTACCTAGAAAACGGGACCCTAGGAAAGATGCAGGGATCACCCAATGACAGAGAAATGGGTGAGATCTACATGAACAACCTGGACGACAGTGGGAGTAATGAAGGGCAAGTTTTGAGGGAAAGAAAGCTTAGGGGAGCAGGAGTTCCCAGCTGGATCAAAAACAGAAAGGAAGAACAGGGAATAACAGACCATGATAAATGAAGACCACAAGAGAACAGGAATAGGCAGAGTGCTCTAAAGGTCCCCAGAAATTCACAATGATATATCCTCTGTAGTCTGCTGGCATTGGTTGAGAGAAAGCCTGATTTGACCTAGTCTGGTGATCAGATGACTAAACACCCTAACAGTCCTCTTGGAACTCTCATCCAATAACTGATGGAAGTGGATGCAGAGATCCTCAGCCAGGCCCCAGGTGGAGCTCCAGGTGTCCAACTGTCGAGAAAGAGGAGGGTCTGCAAGAGCATGAATTGTTGAATCCAAGACTGCAAAAAGCACAGGGACAAATAGCCAAACGAATGGAAGCACATGAATTATGAACCAAAGGCTGTGCAGCCCCCAGCTGGATCAGGCTCTCTGGATAAGTGAGACCATTGAATTGCTTGATCTGTTTGGGAGGCATTCAGTCTGTGGGACCAGGATCTGTCCTTAGTGCATGAGCTGGCTGTTTGAAACCTTGGGCTTACACAGGGACACTTTGCTCAGTCTGGAAGGAGGTGACAGGACCTGCCTGTACTGAATCTACCAGGTTTAAATGAATCCCCAGAGGTGCCTTGATCCTAGAGGACATAGGAATGGAGGGGAGGAGCTGGGGGGAGTGTGGGGGTGGGGGCTGGAGGGGGGAGGACAGGGGAACCCATGGCTGATGTATAAAATTTAAAACACATAATAATAAAGAAAAAATTATTTATTAAAAAAAGTATATTGTTTATATTAAAATAGCAAGGACGCAATCTCTTGTTTTAACCTGTCACTGTGGTCTTTGTCAGTAATTTTTATTTTCTATATCTTGATTAAAATAGGTATCAAAGGCAGAGGTAATGAGTAAGAGTTGTAATGAGGGGCTAATTTCAGACTAGTATTGGTTTGAATATGGAGTTCATGGTACTCCTTTCTGAAAAACTCAAGAATTTCACACACCTAATATACTCCATGGAGACATAAATTGTAAGAAAAAATATCACTGAGATGTTGATTATTTTCTTTCTTTCTTTCATTATTAATTTTTTATTCATTTTACATACCAACCACAGGTCCTCTTCGCATGCCTCCTCTAGCTCCCTCTACATCCCCCCTGCATCTCTCACAATCCCACCCTTTATTCCCTCCTCCAAAAGGGTAAATCTTCCCATGGGGGTGTACAGTACAGCCTGATATATTCAGTTAAGGCAGGACCAAGACCCTCCCCACTGCATCAAGGGTGAGCAAGGTGTCCAACCATAAGTAATGGTATACAGAAAGACAGCTCATGCACCAGGGGTAGTCAGTAAGTTGACTCTCAAATATCCAGCTCATATCCCTCCATAAGAAGTTATGCATGCCTGGCTTTCTGAAATTCAAAAGTCTACTTCCTGACCCTGCCCACCCAGGTTGACTCCCTAGGGAAGGACACTCTTCAAGGGCTGATAATAAATGATGGGTAATAGCTTATTTTGCAAGCCAACCTAAGTCAGTCACAGTCCAGTTGCTGAACCCCTCTGAGTCAGGGTCAACAAGGTTCAAAGCAAAGAACTCTGACTCACACTGAGTGCCCACATAAGAAAGTAAAAGGGTAGTATGTAGTAGGCTCATAGGGTCAAGGAAATTGGGACTAGTTGCCAAGACATACACATAATGAACTTCCTTATGAGCCAACCTGGAGTCTGCCTGAGGGCCTAGGAACAGGCACTGTTAGAGTTCCTGACTGCTGTCAGAGTTCCTGATTGTGTCCAGCCAGTGAGAGGTGACTATACAATGCCATCAGATTGCAACAGAGTCTGGGTGTTGGGAAGAAGATAAATAAGGCCTTCCCAATTATTAAATAAATGAGTCTTTTGTTTGCTTTCAACTGACTACTGGTGTCTTTGCTGCTGATGCCACAACTTTTCACCTCATCCCCCAAGGGAGCTGTTAGGATCCAGTAACACAGCTCCAGCCTAACTCATGAAAGTTTTTACTTATCTAGTCTTCTGAAATACATGGAAAAATCTACAATAAATGCATCAAAAATTACTTCTGGTGAAAACAATTGTTTTTATTTTCTTGTATTCCATTTATACAGAAAGCACCATAGCCCTTATTCTGAAAAATTCTCCTTTGCTTGTTGTGTACAAATATGCTGTGGCCAGGAAAATAAACTGACCAAGAGTCGTGTGTTCACAGCATACTGGACAGAAAAGTTTCACCAAGGGGTATGAGAAGAAACACTATCTCAAGGTGGGAACCAGAGGAGTCCCTATGATTTATCTCTTATTTTGACCATGGTCAAGAGTGAAGATGGAGTCATGCAAGTGAGCTATACCACAAATTCTCTGTGTTTCAGGTGTGTTTATTTAGAGACTATTAAGGTGATAGACTGTTGTAATTCACATGACTTGTACAGCTGGCATGTATATGTATATCATCACAGAAAGCTTAGTGACAGTGATTTCAGGAGCATGATAGGACCACACAATCTGGGGACTGTCCTGTAGGTCTGTCAACTTACAACTACTGAAGCATTCAGCAGAGTCCCCAGATGTCAATCTTACTGCTTCCACCTGCTAATATTTTTCCCCAACTGCAATGAGGCTGTGAAATCACTGTGTAGTTCAGGTTTAGCCTTTCATACAGGTTCCTCGGAACCTAAGTCACTTTCTTCTTCTTTAGTCCTAGCAGCACAGCTTTGAATGAAATACCCATGATTATTTTTTTAACATTTAAGTCATTTCAAATTTAGCATATGTTGAGAGTTACATAGCAAAATAAAAAGCCCTATAGAGATTCATAGAAGCTGTTTTCATATACAGAATTGTAATCATAACTGGAGTCCCTCATTTGTAAGATGCCTAGTTTGAGGCTGAAATGTCCCCTTGGGATCATCTTTTGAATAAATTGCTCAACAATTTTTCATAATTTTTGGGGGGCATTGGAAACACTTTTGTGTGTGTGTATGAGGGAAATGGATCATTTCAATGCAGGTGGATACTTGTGAGTATATTGTCAAAGTTCACCTCTGCTTCTGTATTCTCCTTTCATATTACTATGTTTACTGAGTAGCCACAACATTCCTTTCCTCATATTATAACCTCAAATACTGAAAACATGAGCCAAATTAAATACACCATTTCTCATCTTTTATCTATCATGTATTTGTCACAGCCAAGAAGAAATATCTGGTGATTCTTCAGAGTGTTTAACCTAAGGTAGAGGCTGCAGTGCCTGCTGTCCTAGAGCACTTGGAAACATGAAATACAGAATTCAGTCAGGAGTATGAAACACTTACAAAGAGGATATCCTGTGAACTAACAGGTAAGAAAACTTTCAAGTGTTTGATTTAACTTTGGGATTGGATGAGACTGAGGGATCTGTTTTAGGTGACATGGGAGGATGAATTACTACTAGACCAAAGACAGTCACCATAAAGGACAGAGTTTTTTTCTGTGCATACTCCATGTACAGCATTAGAGAATATTAAAAAGTAGCCACCCATCTTGGGTTTTTTTTCCATGGGTGATGTGGTTGTATGTGCTTTCTTCTGCTTGGCTGCCTCTCTCCTCAATCAGGAAAATAAACCTAACTTTGATACTACAATTTCAGGATGATGATATACTCATAGAGCTCAGTCTGTTCCCTTGAACAGATTGTATGATGCTAGTATATGGCAAGAAGCATAGAATATTCAATAGTGACATAGGCACATGTTAGAAGATTTCTCCATTTCTGGAGATAATGACTGTGTCAAAAGGGAAAAGAGACCAGAAGCATTAATCTGAGGCATCTAAGGAACACCAGGGTTAGGTGTGTGTAATTGCGAGCTATTTTGATGGGAAGTGGAGGAAGTTCCTAACCTTGATGGCTCCTTTGGAACTAATTGGGAAGATCCTTGATAAATCCAGAATCAGGCTGAGCTAGATAATATATCTGTCCCTTGTCATTATTGATAATTCTCCATTTTTAAAACAAATTTTCATATTTATCCCAACAAAGCACTGAATCTGATATAATGGTATAGAATTCTGTGATTAATAAATCCATGCCCACCAATGAAAGAAGTTTTTTTTCTCAAATTTTTGTGATTATATCTGATAGACAGTCAGTGCCCTTAATGGAAATACAATCAAAAAGCATGCACAGGAACAAGACTGTTAAATATTCTACACTACTCTACTTGAAGAATCCCACATTGACATTCTTTGGGCCACAGAAAAGAACATGTTTTCTACAGATATACCTGTGTTGATTTTGTTTTTCTTGGAGGCTATAGAACTCTTGGACTGTGCTGAATCACAGGGATGAATATAGCCAATCCCACAGATGTGCCCACAGAAACTCCTGATGATTTCCACATGTCCATGGCATAACAAATTGCCCTGAAGACTTCTTAGTAGCTTGATCATACTGTGTGCAGGAGTCAGACATATTCAGAACACAACAGAGACAACAGTGACCTTGCTCAGCAATAGCATTCCTACTGCTTTGATTATCAGGTAGGAGAGGTTGACACTGGGTACTTTAGCATCCCTGTAAGGTAAGTACTGTTTGTGTTTTCAGGAATTAACCACGCGTATTTGTTGTATTTTTCCTATGTCAAGTTGAGATGTGACATCCAGATGAACTAATCTCCAACTTCCCCATCTGAAACTCTGGGAGACAGAGTTACCATCACTTGCCAGGCCTAGCCTGATATAAATAGAAACTAACAAGAGTTTCTAAGCTTCTCATCTGTAAGTAATAAAATTGGTAACCTGGTTCCATAGCTAGGTTCCATGGCACTACATCTGGGACAGACTGTACTCCCTCCATCAACAGCCAGGAGTCTAAGGATATTCCATCAGAATATCCCTCTCACAGAGGGGAAATAGACATGAGCACCCGTTCCTCACTCTTATCTCCAATTGACATCTCTTCATAATGGAAAATTTATTTTTTTCATGACAGAATCTTACTGGGTATAAAAATTACAACTGATGTTAGGTCACATGAACTACAACTCATGGTAGGTCACATGCCCAGCAGTAGATAGCCAACACAAAATGAACTCAGTCAACACAAAATGAGATGTTTTATCTCATAATGCTTTGGGGGACATTTTTACCTTACTGATATTCTGCTTATATACTATGCTTTATGATTATTTGTTTTGAGTTTGTGTATATGCATGTGTGCATGTCTCTGTATGTGTAAGTTTCTCATATGTTTTCCCTCTGTTTGTCTTTGTTTTATTCTGACTTGATTACTTTCTTATTTGCCTGTTTGTTTGCCAAAAGGCAAGATTTCCAGGCACAGAGGTTTCTGGCAGGAATAGAGGCAGAGATGCAAGGAGACATGGAGGAAACAGTAAAGCAGGATGGACAGTATGGGGATGAGGTAAACCAGCCTTGGGACAGCACAGAGATTGACAGATGGGTTCATTTAAGTTATAAGAGCTAACCTAAAACAAACTGAAGCAATCAGCCAAGCTTTCATAATGAATAACAAGTCTACATGTTGTGATTTTGGAACAGGCTGGTGGGACAGAGAAAGGCTATCTATAAATATTACTTTCACACATATATGGGAGATAATATAATCACATTGTGGAAGCTAATATGAGAGGTCAAATTTCCCAGTTGCTCCTCCTGATGCCTCTGCCTGCTAATACTATTGTAGTGTTTTGAAAGAAAATGGCCCCCAGAAGGAGTGGCACTACTAGGTCTTTTAGTAGGTTGGCTTTGACTAAAGTAACTTGGAAATGATACCGATGAATGGAGGAACACACAATTGCTTAGAAAGACATATCTCAACAATGCTTTTTTGGTTTTCTTCATGCTCACTTGAAGAGCTTCAGGGAATCAAAGCAAAGATTTGTGATCAATGACATCATTAATCAAAAATGAAATTAGTAAAATTGATGCAAGTCATGAAAGAGCACATGAAGCTATTTTTTTTAATTCTGTCATGGATTTTCTTGTTTGTTTTTTTGATGGATAAGTGTATAAAATACATTTGAAACTGTAAAATCTAACATGAAGCTGCAGTTTCCATTCTGTCTGTATAGGAGTTCATAGGGTTGTATAGACTTTGTTTCTGATTACTTTTGGTGTAGGCTATTATTTAGCTGCATGTTTTGATAAATTTTATAACTTTAAAAAAAGAAAATTGATGTATAAGACTTCTTTAACTTTCTGGAATAATTTCAGAAAGTAAGTGACCACCTTGAATCAGGATTTACTTCAGAAAGACATGAAGAAGAACAGAGAGTGAGGAGAAATAAAACAAAAACAAAACAAAAATAAAAACCCAAAACACCCCACACAGCACTTACAAGTTCCTACAGCAATATTGTTCTTTGAATCATAGACAAGAACATGCTATTGGAAGACAAATCTGTTTGACCTTCTGTTCCTCTTTGTTTTCTATACCAGGGGACGCTGTTGCTTATCATGAGTCCCTGAGGTTAGCCCAGGCAATCCTGCAGCTGGCTCCAGCCCTGCACACACTTGCTGATTTTTATGTGCTCTGAGGGTGTTCATGCCATGTACAAAAGTCATTTTACATGAGGGTACAGCATGGACATGAGTGTCCTCCTTGAACATGTGGGGATTCTACTGCTCGGGATTTCAGGTAAGGAAGACAGAGGTGAAGACATTTTTAATCAGTGTTGTGAGTGCTGCCTGGCTTTTCATGGAAGTTACCTTACACTATATTTAACACTGTTTGTTGCACATTTCCAGCTTCAGGTGTGAGATGTGACATCCAGATGACCCAATCACCAACCACTTTGTCTTCAGCTCTTGAATTCAGAATAACTATCACTTGCCATGTCTGTTAGAACATTAACACTTGGTTATCTTGGTACCAGCAGAAACTGGGGAGCTCCTATACTATTAATCTGTATGAAACAACCTGCAGACGGGTCACATTGAAAATCAGTGGCAATGGATCTGAGACAGATTTTATTCTTACCATCGTCAGCTTACACCCTGAAGACATTGCCATTTACTACTGTTTACAACATTAGAGCTGTTGATACAGTGATAAAATTCATAACAAAAATACCTCAATAGTGTAGGAAGTAAGGCTGTAGCTACTACCATCAATAACTCTGACCACAAATGTTGCTGATGAATTGCAAAAAGAGTAACCCTTATATATGCATGTGGGAGAGCAAACTAATATAGTCCATTTTGGAAAACAATTTGGCCATTTCTCATAATATTAAAAGTAGTACTATGCTATGACCCTGTTATAGCATTTCTTACAAGGACTAAAAGAATGCCATATCCTAGTATGCACATCTATGTGTATTGCTGATCTATACGTAATAGCTAAGAAATGAAACCTATTGTTTGATGTTGGTTGATAGGTGTCACAGTCAAGAGAGAAGCTTACCAAGATTCTAAGCCTTCATTTTTTAAGGAGTAGAGGGGTACAGCCTTCTTGGAAAAGACTGACATCCTGCTAGCTCACTCCAGTTACTTTATTCAAGCATATACAAGGTTAATTGGGGCTGGGAAAGGGTCCACCTATCAGAGTCATCTTGCTCTTTCTGCCCACAAGAGCAGACAACCCACATAAATCTCAGTCCGTTTTATTATGGCAAGCAATAATTAAAAGTAAGAAATCATGTTCATGGACATCTATGCTGCTTCCTGTAGTGGTTCTCTTAAAGCCAAACATAAAAGCTTTACTTACATATCACTACAGGAAACAGCATAGATGACCATGAACATGATTAATTAATGAAAATATGGTGAATACACATCATGGGATTTTATCCACCTTTAAAGAAAAAATGAACTATTGGAAATTCTAAGAAAATGGAAAGATCTAGAAAATATAATATGAAATGATGTGACTCAAAATCAGACAAAATTGCATTTGTTCTTATATATAGATGTTATTGTGTAATGTATACATACAGGCATATGCACACACAGGCACACTAGCAAACACACTATATCTTTTTTCTTTAAATATATCTTTAAAAATCAATAATCATAATATGCTGGACCCTTGAGTCAAGAGTGTTATTTATTTCCTTTTTTAGCAAATGTTTTTCAGGTTTAATTAAAATATTTTTATTAAGTCTTTGAGAATTTCATACTTTGTATTTTGACCCTATTCACCCCTCTCTACTAACACTTCCCAGATCCACCCCCATCTCACACCCACCTTCAATGCCTGAAATAAAATTATTCATTTTTTCTTAGCTATGTTTTCAATTCTTAACTAAGCTTAGCTGTTTTTTTATATGTAATATTTAATTCAGGTTATCATACTAGGAGCCCTTTATTCTTCAGCTTGGAATTCTACCATGTTTGCACACCTTAATGAATTGGATTGATTTATTTTTCCTTGTTTCCACTACTAAAACTATCCCTGGAGATTGTAATATTTGTGCTGTCTTGTAGCTGGAGAGCTTCTCTCCAGGTGCCACCAAGTCCCCTGCAGTCCCACAACCTATGTATAAAATAATCATTCAGATGCTTATATTATTTTTAAACTGTATGGCCATGGCAGGCTTCTTGTTATCTACTTTTTCTATCTTAAATTAACCCATTTCTATTAGTCTATAAGTTGCCACATGGCTCATCACTTACCAGTACCTTATATCTCACTTATAATTGCTGAGGCTGGCAGCATCTCTCTGCCTCAGCCTTCCACTTCCCCAAATGCTCTTGTCTGCTTATCCCACCTATACTTCCTGCCTGGCTACTGGCCAATCAGTGTTTTATTTATTAACCAATCACAACAACACATTTGACATACAGAACATCCCATACCACTCTCTCCACAGGCTATTTAGACATCTATGTCCATTTTTCCTTATAGACTGATTTATCAAATGAACTGCTACAAATAAAGAGCCTGATAAATTGTTTCACATATGTTTGCATCCAGATCATGTTATATTTGGTTCTGAGTTATTCCATGGAGAGTGGATAACTATCAGTTAAACCAAGAGAGGTACTATCATGTCTATAATTCTGGTGCTGAATTACAGTAAAGAGAGTTCACCTGCAGGGGAGCTTTCTTTTTTTTTAAGCAGTTGTCAGGGATCTTTATTGTTAAAAAGAAAACATTTTGATAGCCATTGAACTCAAATGCAAAATCAAATGCTATGTTATTTTTAACCATACTGAACTATGTAATAAGCTTTCCCTTCTTATGTTTGAAACTTTGATGTATATGATGACAGTGACATTTTATATATTTGGCCCACAGTTGTAACAGTTCCTAAATATTCATAATGCTAATTTCAAGTCACAGCATGATTTGTTAATTCTTTCTTTCTTTCTTTCTTTCTTTCTTTCTTTCTTTCTTTCTTTATTATATTTGTGTTTTAATTTTACACATCAGCCATGGGTTCCCCTGTCCTCCCCCATCCTGCACCCACCCCCACCTTCCCCCAGCCCCTCCCCTCCATTGCCATCTCCTCCAGGGCCAAGACTCCCCTGGGGATTCAATTCAACCTGGTGGATTCAGTACAGGAAGGTCCAGCCCCCTCCTTCCAGGCTGAGCAAAGTGTCCCTGTGTAAGCTCAAGGTTTCAAAGAGCCAGTTCATGCACTAGGGACAGGTCCAGGTCCCACTGCCTGGGTGCCTCCCAAACATTTCAAGCTATTCAGTTGTCTCACTTATCCAGAGGGCCTGATCCAGTTGGGGGCTCCACAGCTTTTGGTTCATAATTCATGTGTTTACATTAGCTTGGCTATTTGTACCTGTGCTTTTCCAATATTTGTCTCAACAATTCACACTTTTACAATCCATCCTCTTTCTCAACAATTGGACTCCTGAAGCTCCACCTGGGGCCTGGCTGAGGATCTCTACATCCAGTTCCATCAGTTATTGGATGAGATTCCTAGCATGACAGTTAGGGTGCTTAGCCATCTGATCAACAGACTAGGTCAGATCTGGCCTTTTCTTGACCATTGCCAGTAGTCTACAGTGGATGTATCATTGTGGATTTCTAGGGACCTCTCTAGCACTTTGCTTCTTCCTGTTCTTATGTGGTCTTCATTTATCATGGTCTGTTATTCCTTGTTCTCCCTTTCTGTTCTTGATCCAGCTGGGATCTTCTGCTCCCCTAAAGGGTAGCTTTCTTTCCCTTGAACCTTGCCCTTTATTACTCCCACTGTTGTCCAGGTTTCTTTACCCCAAATATCTTTATAGACCTTTAGTATGACTTTATTGTCGGACTTTCTTGGGGGAATGCCAGTTTCCCAATAATGACACAGATACATATCATTAATTATTAAAGTTTGACCTTATTTTCAGATTGTTCCCAGCTCCCTGTTATAACCTGAAATAACCCATTTCTATTCATCTATATTCTGCCACATGGCTTTTTACCTTCCCTCATTCTTTGATGGTCCAACTCTTTCTGTGTCATGCTGGCATCTCCTGTATGACTAGATTCTAATGCCTGAGTTCCTCTCTCTCCCCAGAAGTTCCACCTAATCTGCCCTGCCTAGATATTGGCTGTTGAGCTATTATTAAACCAGTCACAATAATATATCTTCATACAGTGTACTAATATCCCACAACATAAACTTAAGTTTGACTCTGAGCAATGCTCTCAATTAGATGGAGGCCCCAGAAGGAGTAGTAGTGGCAGTTTAACTTCACACTTTTGTGTCCCAGTTTGTCTGTATTAATGTGAGAGTTAAGCTTTTTCTTCATTGACAGTAGTAAGTTACAACATCTTCAGCCTATAAGCTAAGGATAGCAAAGGTGAAATCTGTCAGATCCTGGCCCTGTGCCACTGCCTAGAGGATACCCAGAAATGGTCTCTGAATCAAAATTGTTTGGGAGCCTTGGAACCTGGTTACTTTTTTTCTGGTAGAAATATCAGCTTGTGCCAGGGCACTCACTGACTGGCTCTGCAGTTGATGATCATGATTTGCTCTGGAGTCACAAAAAGACTGCTTGGGACTAGTTCAGCATGAGTGGGAAGAAAGTAAGAGATTAGACACTGTAAAATAGTATACATGTGTGCAATTGTCATTAGAGAGACAGAATGACAGAGAAAGAGAGATGAGAGAAAAAGAAAGAGACAGAGATAGATATAAGGTATGTAAAATATATATATAAGTAGGTAGATGATGATGATGATGATGATGATGATGATGATGAAGATAGATAGATAGATAGATAGATAGATAGATAGATAAGTAGATTTCCTGATTCAGGGTAGCAGAGAGAACATCTACAACCATTGCTAGAGATCTCCAGTGCAATGGTTGTGAAAGATACCTTCTCTGCTGTCCCTTATATAATAAGTACCAGTGCAAAAAATAAATAATATCCAACTAGAGTATAAAAAACCAGTGAAGTGAAATGAGACATCATGAATATATTAAGGTACTTAAACAACTCAAATGGTCTAATTAAAAGGATGTGAAGTACCCTGTGTCTACTATCTCAAGTCAGTATATGAGAACAACTTGCAAGCAATTGCATCTTCTTTATCTATAAGAGTGTCCAATAAGGGCTACATATGTCAGTACCCACATCTGCCACAGAAGTCTTTGTTGCTGGTCAATCTTCCCTCACAGACACTGTAGGAAGCTACTCAAAGTTTTCACTCTCACTTATTTATAGAGGGCACTTTATTGTGCTTTCATTCATCAAAGTGTCATTTTCACATGTGATTCCTTGCATAGCCTAAGACAAAAGAATGTGGATCATCCACAGACTGAGAAACAGTGAAATAACCTGCTCAGGCCATAGGCACTCTGATGTCCCACCCTAAAACTGCCTTTCACAGGAATGCAGTTTGTACACCATACTGAAAAAACACACATCCAAGTAGGTAGACAAGCTGCCAAATGTTGAAGCTTAGGCCACTGGGACGCTTGCAGGATTTCATGATTTTGATTACAATTAAAGAAGAATGACACTGACTGCAACATTATACATACTGTGAACAAAGTACAACTTAGAGTAGCCAGGCTATGGCCCAGGCATGTTTCCAGGAAAAAAATCTCTCAATCGCTCATTAAAAGAAATGTCAATGAAAATTGTAGAACCAACAATTATGCCAGATTAAGAAATATCAATATAAGAAGCTTTAAGGAGCAATAAAATTAAATCTAAATGAATAAACCGACTTGGTTACATGTCCATAGAAAATAAAATATATGTGATTATTTTAAAAGATATTTACAACAATGCTCTCAAGTCTACTTAGAAAAATAAAAGAAAATATGGATAGAAATCTAAGTATTTAAAAAGTTAAATGGGAATTTAATAAATACATATGCATCACTAAAAGGAAGAAAAAATGAAATGAAAAATATTGTTATTAGTATATTCAATAATAAACTAGAATAATGAGATGACATTCTACTGAAGAAGGGGTAATGTCATGGCTATTATAGCTAGAAAGACAAGAAATTGGTGACATTTGAGGTTTAGTCTAACCACTCACCCAGTCAGTTGAGTCTAGGCAGAGCTCTCAGCTGCAAAAAATTACACAAGTTCCCCAGCCCATCCCTCTCACACAGGTGCACAGTGCTCTCCTTTTCAGTTAATAAGCACATTAGAAGCTGTGCTGCCTCAAGCAAGGAGATTTTTGTTAGGGTCTATATCACTGTGGGAGGAACATATGAAGCTTGCATGCAGTAATAAACTCCCAAATCCTCAGCCTCCACTCTGCTGATTTTGAGTGTGATATCTGTCCCTGACCCAATGCCACTGAACCTGTCAGGGATTCCTGAAACCAGTTTGGACACCAAATAGAGTAATTGCTGTGGAGACTGGCCTGGCCTCTGTAGGAACCAATTCAAATAGGTTTTCCCATCACTGTATAAAATGCTCTGACTTGACTGGCAAGAGATGGAGGCTGATTGTCCAATAGTAACAGACAAAGAGAGTGGAGTCTGGGTCATCACAATGTCACCATTGGTTCCTGAAATTAGAATGGTGCAAAGTTATGTGCAGTTTTCCTGAGAAATCTTTGTGAATTATTTTATGTGATTCATTTCAAAAAATATCTTGGTATTTTGTGATTTAAAAAAAAAATTAAAATGCTTTTTCCCAAATAAAGTGAGTTGAAGGCTGCAACGGTCATAGTCTATACCACCCTATCCAATCAACATCAGAATGTTCATTAAAGTACATTTCCTGTTTCATCTAGAATTTCTCATTATCGTGTAACTAAAACTCATATGCCAATCCTGGAGAACATGACTTCCCTCATCACACATTTACAGTACACATGAAGAGCCAGAGCTCACCCTCTATCCCCATTCTCCTCCTGCATCTCATTCTATCCTTACCTAGAATCCAGAACATTAGCAGAAACAGGGACTGGACTGGGCACATCATTTTGAAGAAGGAACTAAGGAGAGTGATCAGTGAAGGCAAGAGAACAGTTGAGCTTTTATCTCAGGACAGCAAAGCAAGGACCTCTCCAGAGAGCAATATGCAAATACCCTGGTCGGCATAGCAGTGTATATAGAAGACAGTTGTGAGTATTTCATTTCAAAAGTTACCCCTAAAGTCTTCTATACAGGAGTGAAAATAATAAGACAAATTGTGGTGACTGATGTGTGAACAGTAGAAGGTTGAAAGACATAATGTAGTTCAAAGCAGTTGTAAATATGCATGAACAATGCAGTCTTGATGTCTAATTTGAAATTTGATTAAATTTTATCTATAAATACCCAACTAAACTGTAGAGAACTGGTGTAATATAATTAAGATGCACAACTAATTATCTTCAGGGATGAAATGAGCTCCCAGAACTTTATACTCATACTCTCTAATGCATTGAAAGATTACAAAATCAAAGCAAATCATACAACACTCTCTACAAATTATTGACTGTACTCCTATTCAGTAGTAGAAAATAGACTTTTAGTTAAATAAAGAGGACTCATTTAAACATTCAATGTGTTTCAAAACAGAAATGCACACTATAAGCATTACCATAGACACTATATGTTCCTAAAGAAATGCTTAATTCATTACCATACATAACATACACATTATTTTTATAACATGGAAGTGTTATTTTTCATAAATTTCTCTTAAGCTTACATATCAGACAAACTGAACTTCTTGCTGTCAATGCAGCTCATGTATTTTTTTCACTTCCTAAATCCCATTTCAATGATATAATATTATATTTGACCTTCAGTGACTTGATTTTCACAGCATAACTGTTTTTTAAAGGTGCACTCACATTCTGTGAATAAATAATTTTTCTATTACTTGATCTTCTATTAATGATAGTATTTATTCTTCCATATGAACATTTATTTTTAACTTGAGAAGTTATTAATAAAGGTGCTATGCACATTTTTGCATCAGATTATACATGAACATATGTCTTAATTTATCTTGAGCAGCTGTATAGGAGTATATTTGCCAGCCTTTATGTCAGATATAAAAATGTGTTCATTGACTGTAGATTGCTTTGTGTAGCAAATTCAATGTTATGTAATCCTTCTCCAAATCACTGTGATATATTTACCTTATAATCATAAGCAACATTTTATCAATTCATTCTTATTTTACTTTCTTTTTGTTTCCTTGTAAAGACACTGAATATGCCAAAGAAGAAATGCAGACGCATTGCTTATACTTTATTCAAAGCTCTCCTCTTTTCACTGTTGTTTTTTACTGTTTCTCTAAGTCATTGACTGCTTAACCAGAACACCATTTTGTTGCTAGTGCATTCAAGCTTTTTGAGAAAACATGGATGCTATTATTAAATTAAATACAAGATATAAATTGTAGTTGCTTGTAGAAAGGTTTTGGTTCCATTTGGCAGTTATCTCAATCATATTTTCTATGCTAGCAATTATTTTCATAACTATCTTCTTTCTGATATTTGTGGTCCCAAGTGACAGTGAAGCCATAAGTGTGGCCTCAATTAGCTATATGGAAAGACAATCAGCAAATCATTTTTTTTTAATAAATGACAGAAAATGTCCATATCCATAAAAAAACATTCCGTATAGGGACAAGATTCAGTCTTCATATAAAGTAATTTAAAATTATCACAGAGTTGGATGCAAACGAAAACTAGGGCAACCTTTAAATAATGTGGGGAACTTCTAGTGAGCTTGGGGTTTTGAGATGCCTTGCAACAATCCTAAAGTGGTAATCTATGAAAGAAAGTGTGTAATACAGACTTTAATAACATGGAAAATATTGGTGTGTGAAAAAAACTGTCAAGAGACTAGGACATTTAAAAAATCTCTAATTCTTAAAGGACTACTGTCTTTAATTAACAAGGAACTCTTCAGTACATCAAAGAAGACAAACCATCTTTTTATTTATTTTTATATAATATATTTATTTTTTAAGTTAAAATATAATTGCATCATTTTATAAAATGGAACCATAATCTCATCATGTAATTAATAAGAAAGGATGTACATACAATAGTTCAGTATGAGAAAAATTTGATATAGTATTTATTACTGGGGCATGTAAATAAAGCAACTTATAGACTTCTACTGGGAGAATGCTAAAAATACAATAAAGTGACACAGCAAATTGATAGAATGCAGGTAGCAATGGTAGAGGAGCAGCACACGGCAAATGAAGTTCAGGTGTCAGCCCACCAGGAAGCAGATTCCCGATGCATGAATCTCAGATAGGCAAGGCCCCAACCACAGACTCCAGAATGGCTTTGTCCTCTGCTGTGCCTTTACATGTTTGCTGCTGCGATCCCCTGGTGTTTGGCATGATGTGAATAGATGTGGGGAGATCCCCACTGCCTGTAATGTAGTGTGCTTATCTCATGGATACATCCTGTTCTACTGGGAATTTTTACCTGTGGATTATTATGAAATGAATGATTTCTTCTTAAGTTGTACTTGCTAATTGATAATAATAATTTTAGTTTAAATAGAGTTCTGATGAAAAAAATAAAACAAGGAAGTGTCACATAGCTAGAACAAGTGAGTTTCTACTGAGAAGCCATATAGACTATGGCTTAGGTTAATGATTAAGGAAAACAATTGAGTCCCAGTAGCCCAGTTAGTTTAAATTATTTTCATCTTAATGTTGAGAGATGTATTCATAGGTTTTGGAGTATGTCATAGCTGAAACAAAGCTTTGAAAATAATTTCAAGTTAGATTAAGATGTTTTTTTTTTTTTTTTAAATAGCTTTAAGGTAAAAAAACCCAAGATGACAATCTGAAGTTTTCGAAAAGCACGTAGTTGAGTGAGGAACTCTTTACGGTCAGGAAACAAGAAGAATGAAGCCCAGTTATCCTTAGGTGATGTGTCTTTCTTGCTAGGATTGGGTGATGACCAAAGGTGATAATTAATTCCTTATACCCATTTCTGCCCTCAAACTCCTGATGTAAAAACCTATAGATGAATAATTATGCACTCAAAAGATTCAAATTATAGCTGACTGATTGTTCATTTATTAAAGTATAGGTTTGTCATTTCTTTAAGATGTTTTTTTAAATATTTTTTTCTTTATTATTATTTGTTTTAAATTTTATACATCAGCCATGGGTTCCCCTGTCCTCCCCCCTCCCGCCCCTACCTCCAACTTCCCCCCAGCCCCTCCCCTCCATTCCCATCTCCTCCAGGATCAAGGCACCCCTGGGGATTCATTTAAACCTGGTGGATTCAGTACAGGCAGGGCATGTCACCTCTTTCCAGACTGGGCAAAGTGTCCCTGTGTAAGCCCAAGGTTTCAAACAGCCAGTTCATGCACTAAGGACAGATCCTGGTCCCACAGCCTGGATTCCTCCCAAACAGATCAAGCTATTCAATTGTCTCACTTATCCAGAGGGCCTGATCCAGCTGGGGGCTCCACAGCCTTTGGTTCATAATTCATGTGCTTCCATTCATTTGGCTATTTGTCCCTGTGCTTTTTGCAATCTTGGATTCAACAATTCATGCTCTTGCAGACCCTCCTCTTTCTCCACAGTTGGACACCTGGAGCTCCACCTGGGGCCTGGCTGAGGACCTCTGAATCCAGTTCCATCAGTTATTGGATGAGAGTTCCAAGAGGACTGTTAGGGTGTTTGGCCATCTGATCACCAGACTTGGTCAGATCAGGCTTTCTCTCGACCATTGCCAGCAGACTACAGAGGATATATCATTGTGGATTTCTGGGGACCTCTCCAGCACTCTGCCTATTCCCGTTCTCATGTGGTCATCATTTATCATGGTCTGTTATTCCTCGTTCTCTCTTTCTGTTCTTGATCCAGCTGGTATCTCCTGCTCCCCTAAGCTTTCTTTCCCTCAAAACTTGCCCTTCATTACTCCCACTGTCGTCCAGGTTGTTCATGTAGATCTCATCCATTTCTCTGTCATTGGGTGATCCTTGGGTCTTTCCTAGGGTCCCATTTTCTAGGTAGCCTCCTGAAGGATGGATAAAGAAAATATGGTACACATACACAATGGAGTACTACTCAGCAGAGAAAAGCAATGACATCATGAGGTTTGCAGGCAAATGGATGGATCTAGAAAAAAAATCATCCTGAGTGAGGTAACCCAGACTCAGAAGGACAAACATGGTATGTACTCACTCATAGGAGGATACTAGATGTAAAATAAAGATGACTAGTCTTTAAGATTTTTAATAAGATTGTCTGAAAGATTTTGTTGGGGTATATAAGCTGCTGAGGAAAAAATAAGGACAGAGAATAGGAAGAATAAAGATAGAGTTAGGAGGACAACATCAAGAATAAAGATAGAAGTAAAAAGAAAACATCAAGAATAAAGATGGAGTGACAAGGAAGACATTAAGAAGGAGAGTAGGAGCTCAAAAGGAAAAAATAAGGAGAGACTACATAAGAAGAATAAAGAAAAAGTCTAAAGAAACCATCAAGAAAATGTATGAGTATCTTTCTTCTCAGCACCTCAGATAAAAATGTCATAGTACACCAACTTCATGGAATCCCTTTGAGCCCTGCACTCCTAGGGGCTGGTCCTACATGGCAGCAAAAAAGGGAATGAACATGGGACAGCCTGAATTTCTATTTACTGTTAATGGAAATGCAAATGGTGGTACCACTGAAAGACAGTCAGCTGATTTATTACAATACATGGCATGTTTTTACTCTGTTATTCTGAAACTGTTTTACTCACCTAAAGCAGTGGTTCTCACCATGTAGGTAGTGAGCCCCTTTGGGAGACAAAAGACCCCTTCTTAGGCACCACATACGAACATTGGAAATATGAGGTATTTTCATTATTATTCATAAAAGTAGCATATTTTCAGTTATGGAGTATCTAAAAAAATAACTTTATGCAAGTGTGCCACCAGAGCATAAAAGAACTATATTAAAGGGTCACAGCATTAGTAAGGTTGGGAACCATTGAAAAAGATTTAAAACCTTATATCCACACAAAACGTGACATGGAGAGTTTATTGCAGCTTTATTTATAACTGTCAAAGCCTGGAATTTTAGCATGATACCTTTGTATAGGTGAACAGATAATAACGCTATGGTATATTGATCCAAAGAATATCACTGAAGGCAAAGAAGAAATGTGATACTGACAAGTGAAAATTCATGGAGGAAATGTAATAGTATAAGCCTGGAGAAGCTAGTCTTATTATTTCATTATCTAATTACCCAAATTATATGATATTCAGGCAAAAACAAACCTAATGGTCAAAAAACTCACTAGTGTTTTCCAGTTATTAAAAGGAAGGAGTGATGCATGAAGTTCATGGTATTTCAGGGAAGCAGAAGAACTCAGTAAATTCCCCAATGGAGGATACATCTCATTGTATATTTTTCACAGGCAAAGGCATTAGTCATATGACACCACAGCAATGGCCTGAAGAATCATGTTCTCTTGGTGATAAAACAATCATCTAGAAAAGTGTGAGTTTACATCTCATAAGAAATTCACCACTAGGGTGGGAGATACTCATAATGGGAGAGGTTATCCAAGTTTAAGGATATGAGGGACCCATACAGCTTCATTAATTCACAAAGTTCTCTGCTTCCAAAAGGAATCTAAATGTTTTGGATCTTGACCATCACCCATAACCAAATGCTTGTAAAATCAAACTTTAATTTGCTACTAATTTAATCTCATAACAACAGAACTTGTGTTTACAGAATGATGGACACTTTAGGTCCCACACATGTTTGTTTCCTCTTCTAGCCTTTTCCCATAAATGAATAATTGTACTCTGCATGCAAGACATTTGAAGTTTTTTTTTTCCTGATCTGTACTGGTGGCTTCATGTAATTCATAGAAACAAAATGATTTTACTAATAAAAGATTGGTATCAGTGAATATGTATGGCACTGTCCGCACTGAGGTGGCAGTTGATGGTGACTCGCTCCCCTGGAGTCACAGACAGGACATCTGGAGACTGGGTCAGCACAATGTCACCTCTGGAGGCTGAAACCAGACATGGAATATTAACTATCACATGGATGTATAGGTAAAAATTATCTCTAACCCACTTTGAAAAATAGAAAGAATATTTTTATTTTATCAGTTTTATATCTAAACAGTAACAATCCCATGTGATACAGAGTTCCCAAATGAAGAAAAAATAGATATTTAATTAACATCTCTATATTTCCAGTAGTCTGACCTGAAATCCAGAGGTCTAGAAGCCCAATGAGCTCTGGTAGTGACAGCATCTCCCTGCTTTCTCTGTGTATATGTTTATTATGTGACAGCATAGAGACAGACTGTCTTATAATGTTCCAAGAATCAGGTAGACAAGTTAAAAGGTACTTATGTAAATGATGGGAGTATTATATTTCTTTACATACTGAGGCTGTCTGGATAGCAGACTCCATGGTTCCTCCTCATATATGTTATGTCTCCCTCTGTTGGTCACCAGTGAAATGTTGAAATTTGATAAACATCTGTGGATGTTTTTCCAGATACAGGTTTGAGCATTGAGAACACTCTTTGTGTTTGTCTGTTTTCTTTTCTTATTTGTCTATCTATATATATTATTATTTCGAGACGGGTTTCTTTGTGTGGCTTTGCACCTTTCCTGGAACTCACTCTGTAGCCCAGGCTGGCCTCAAACTCACAGAGATCTGCTTGTCTTTGCCTCCCATGTGCTGGGATTAAAGGCGTGTGTCACCACCACCCAGTTTTTTGTTCGTTTTGTTTTTTATTTATTAATTACATTTATTCAATTAGTTTATATGCCAGTCACAGTTTCCTTGCCTCTTTCCTCCCATTGCCTTCCAATATACTCCTGTGCCCCCAATATACTCCTCTGTTTCTGTTCAGAAAGGAATAGGCCTCCCTTGGGTATCAACCAAGCATGGCATATCAAGTTGAGGTAGGACTAAACTTCTCCCTTTGTGTTAAGGCTAGGTAAAGTAACCCAGTATGAGGAATAGGTTGCCAAGAGCCACCTAAAGCATTGGAGACAGTTACTTCAGCCTCTGCTAGGAGACCCCCAAGTAGACTGAACTACTACAAAACTGTCACTCATATGTAGAGGGCCTAGGCTGGTCTCATGCAGGCTGTCAGTCCAGAGTCTGTGAGCACCTGTGAAACTAAGTTTTCTTCTGTGGGTTCCTCTGTGATGTCCTTGACACTCACCCTCCTTGGCTCATACAATCCTTCATCCCTCTTTTCAGTGGGACTCACTGAGCTTGGCCCAATGCTTGAATGTGGATTTCTGTATCAGATAAATGTTCTCTGGTATTAATTGGGGTAGGAACCAATCTATAAGTACAGCAGAATATTATTAGACATTATTACATTGACCTTTTTCCAATTGTGTTTGTTTCTATCCTGGGTCTCTGGGACATCCAGCTTCTGGATCCTTGCACTCCAGGCAGTGTCAGGGGTGGGCTTTCTCTTGTGGGAAAGATCTGAATTGGGACCAGTCATTGGTTGGCAACACACAATATTCTAGACATGCCTACTTCCCTCCCCATATTTGCTGTAGGCAGAACTGAAGGTAGATCACACGTTGTGTGACTGGATGAGAATCCTAAGCCCTCTACAGGAAGTTATGCCTAGTCACAGGAGATGGCCAGTTTAGGCTATGCATCCACCATTGCTAGGAGTCTTAGCTGGTGTCATCCTGGTAGATTCCTGGAAGTTTCCCTTACATTGGTTTCTACTTTGTCCCCAAATAACCCCCATTTCCAGTCATGTCTTTCAGTAATCTCTTCCTCTATCCACCCCAACCCAATCCTTCAAGTTCCCATCTCCAACTGCCCCAGTCCACTCATGAGATCTATTCTATTTCACCTTCCCTGGGTGATCCATGCATCCCTCCTAGGGCCTTTCTTGTTATCTAGCATCTCTGGATCTGTGGATTGTAGCCTGGTTATTTTTTTACTTTATATCTGACATCCACTAACAAGTGAATACATTCCATGTTTGTTTTTCAGGGTCTGGGTTATTTCACTCAGGATGAATTTTTTTTCTAGTTCCATTCATTTACCTCATGATGTCATTGTGTTTAACATCTGAGTATACTCCATTCTGTAAATGTACCACATTGTCTTCATTCATTATTCAGTTGAGGAGCAACTAAGTTGTTTCTAGGTTCTGGATATTACAAATAAAGCTTCTATGAACATAGCTGTGAAATTGCCCTTGTGGTATATGATTGAGTATCCTTTGGGTATATGCCCAGAAAGGATATAGCTGGGTCTTGAGTTAGATCAATTCCTATGTAATTCTTTTCATAGATAAATTCACATAGAAATAATAATACCTCATATCATTATTTTCAGTCCAGAGCTATACTGACTCCCTTACTGTGTCTCAGTATGATTTAAAGAGTCTTTTATTGTCTAACATTCCATAAAGCATCACTCCTCATAACACTACAGAGATATCATGCTAATCAGACACATTAAACCAGAAGTTGTAGTGATATGTATGTCTGCTTTTGCATTCTTCAAATAATGGAATGAAAATTTCATAACCATCCATGTGTCTGCCCACTAAGATGAATATTTTTAGAGGAGTATATATCAAAATGCTTCTTTGTCTCCTTTCATATTAAAAGACAAATTTTGCATGCTGCATGTCTTACTATAAAGATTGAAGCAAAGGATGGGTAAGCATTTCTGAATATACTTTGGAATAAAAGGTAACATTATACTAATTGAAATAATATTGGTAATAATCAATTATAATTACTTTATTTTTACACACTCACACACACACACACACACACACACACACACACACACACATATATATATAGTCAAGTGATTATAGGGTGATAAAAACAAAAACAAATGATGATTTACCATCCTGAACTGAACATCAGTAAGTGGGCTAATCCCTGGGAGAAGCTGATTCTCATTCTACCATCCGTCAGTAAATGACTCTAGATCTTTGTTGGGGTAGGAAACACTACAAAAGCATTTCCCTTTCTTCAATGATATGTTCATTCATATTTCTGTTTTCTAGTCTTGTTTTTGCAACCATTTCTAGGAGAGAATGTTACACAACAGACTTTATAGTACTTTGGTCTTAGAGTCTTTCTCTCTCCACTTTCATGATGTTCTCTGAGCTATAAATGTGGAGGCTGTGATGTAAATATATCCACTGGGGCACAGTGGTCACCCCAGAAACAATATATACACATACAAGAGAAATGTACTTAGCAAGATATATTTGTATATATTTGTGCACACACCACACACATACATATGAAAATAATATTAATAAAATGACTATCAGCAAGAGTGTTTGGAATGTAGAGTGTGTTCATGGGAGGAAAGGGGGGAAGTAATATAATTTTATTTCAGTAAAAAACCTCAGTGACAATAGTAAGGTGATTGATGAGAAAAGAACATGTTGAAAACTGTCAATTTTGATGACACCAGATGCCGAATAAGTGCTGTATTGCAGATACACCGGAAGGAGTGAAAATAAATACATGTGCATTTAATCACTCTCTATGAATTGAATAACTATGCCTTTACATCCTTTTCATCAATTCTACAGAAAAATAGCTTTCATTATAAGAAATTTAAATGTAGAAGTTAGGAGCTTCCTTTCCTGTGGTCTATTGAATTTGTGTCTGTGGGAGCATAAAACTAAATATAGGAATATCTTTAGTGTTCGTTATGAAAATGTAAGAGTGATGGACTATAAACTTAATTATCATAGGAAATATGCAGAAAGAAACTTTAGGAGTTAAAGATGGGTCTCTGGTATTTGTGGCTAATGATATTTCATAGGTTAATTTCAACTAATTAGTAAGATATATATATCTTGGAAATTTTGTTTTGGTCTAATATCCTTGGAACATTAGAATTGTGTCCCAAGGATATAATTCACAATTATGAAACAGTGGTCATAAATGTAAATAATTATTTTTTCTATCTAATAATTGTTCTTTCATTTTGATGAAGGGATAAAAATGATATGCATCTTTTCTTTATATATATATATATATATATATATATATATATATATATATATTCATACAGTCATCATACCTCAATGAAATATTTAATCTTGTTTATTTTTATGTGTTTGTATATACATATGTGTGTGGTATTTTTATTCCATGACACTTTTGTTGAGGGCAGACAACTTTTAGGTGTCAGCCCTCTCCTACGATGTTGGTTCAGGGAAAATCATTAGTTTTCTGGTGTGGTGGCAGTCACTTTTATTTGTTGAGATATATCACCACCTCACTTAGTAAAATAACTTTGATAACCTATATGACAGTGTAATTTCCTCAGGGTCTTGATAGATGGCTCAGCAGTTTAGAGTGCTTGCTGTTCTTCCAGATGACCTGAGTTTAGTGACTAGCACCTATGCTGAGCTATTCACTAGTGCCTATAAATCCAGCTCCAGTT
The DNA here is from genome assembly GCF_903995425.1 of Onychomys torridus. Taxonomy (NCBI): domain Eukaryota; kingdom Metazoa; phylum Chordata; class Mammalia; order Rodentia; family Cricetidae; genus Onychomys; species Onychomys torridus. The sequence goes on from NC_050445.1 coordinate 130,574,038, forward strand.
ACTCTGTACCTCATTCTTTCTACTGTGGGTACATGAGGGTACCTGCATGCATGTGCTTCCACAAACAGAGATACCAACATATACACATCAATTTAATAAAATAAGTCTCTTTCCCAGAGAAAAAAAAGCAAATAGCTCCAAACACTAGAGAAAGAGGAAAAGTATTATGTCCCAGAAAGAGTATATGAAGTTCAAGGTTATCATAATCTGATGAAAGCACTTGTCCTGGTTGGGTTTTGTTTGTTTTGTAAACTTGATACAAGCTAAGGACATGTGGTAAAAGAGATCTTCAGTTGATAAAGTGCTTTTGGAGATCAGCCCTCTGTCAGATGTGGGGTTGGTGAAGACATTTTCCCATTCAGTAGGCTGTCACTTTGTCTTGTTGACCATGTCCTTTGCTCTACAAAAGCTTCTCAGTTTCTATTTCTCCCACACTGAGCATTCCATAGATGGCTATAGCTCTTACCCTGCATCAAGGAAATTTGTCTTCGTAATATAGGAAGACCATAATGGACAGTCACTATCAATCAAGTAGAGAGTTGTAGAGTACAGGCCCAAAATATATAAAGAACTCCAGAAATTAGACATCAAAGTGCCCAACAGCCCAATTAAGAAATGGGCTATAGTACTAAACAGAGAATTCTCAACAGAGGAAGCTCAAATGGCTGAAAGACATTTAAGGAATTGCTCAACATTCCCAATTACCTGGGAAATGCAAATCAAAACAACTCTGAGATACCACCGTATATCTGTCATAATGGCTAAGATCAAAAACACAGAAGACAGCTTATGCTCTAGAGGATGCAAGGGGAACTCTCCTCCACTGCTGGTGGGAATGCAAGCTTGTACAACCACTTTGGAAATCAATATGGCACTTCTTTAGAAAATTAGGAATCCATCTCCCCCAAGACCCAGCTGTAGCACTCTTGGACACATACCCAAGGAATGCTCAATCATACCACAAGGGCATTTGCTCAGCTATGTTCATATCAACATTGTTTGTAATAGCCAGAACCTGGAAACAACCTAGATGCCCTTCAACTGAAGAATGGATAAAGAAAATATGGTACATATACACAATGGAGTACTACTCAGCAGAGAAAAACAATGACATCATGAGGTTTAGAGGCAAATGGATGGATCTAGAAAAAATCATCCTGAGTGAGGTAACCCAGACTCTGAAAGACAAACATGGTATGTATTCACTCATAGTAGGATACTAGATGTAAAACAAAGATGACTAGATTGATACACAACTCCAGGGAGGCTACCTAGAAAACAGGACCCTAGGAAAGACACAGGGATCACCCAATGACAGAGAAATGGATGAGATATACATGAACAACCTGGATGACAGGGGGAGTAATGAAGGGCAAGTTTCAAGGGAAGGAGAGCTTAGGGGAGCAGGAGATCCCAGCTGGATCAAGAACAGAAAGGGAGAACAAGGAATAACAGACCATGATAAATGAAGACCACATAAGAACAGGAAGAAGCAAAGTGCTAGAGAGGTCCCCAGAAATCCACAATGATACCTCCACTGTAGACTACTGGCAATAGTAGAGAAAAAGCCTGATCTGACCTATTTTGGTGATCAGATGGCCAAACACCCTAACTGTCATGCTAGAACTCTCATCCAATAACTGATGGAAGTAGATGCAGAGATCCTTGGACAGGCCCCAGGTGGAGCTCCAGGAGTCCAACTGTCGAGAAAGAGGAGGGACTGTAAGAGTGTGAATTGTTGAGACCAAGATTGGAAAGGCACAGGTACAAATAGCCAAGCTAGTGGAAACACATGAATCATGAACCAAAGGTGTGGAGCCCCCAGCTGGATCAGGCCCTCAGGATAAGTGAGAAAATTGAATAGCTTGAACTGTTTGAGAGGCACCCAGGCAGTGGGACTGGGACCTGTCTTTAGTGCATGAGCTGGCTGTTTGGAACCTTGGGTTTACACAGGGACACTTTGCTCAGCCTGGAAGGAGGGGACTGGAGCTGCCTGTTCTGAATCTACCAGGTTGAGCTGAATCCCCAGGGGAGTCTTGGCCCTGGAGCAGATGGGAATGGAGAGGAGGGGCTAGGAGGAAGGTGAGGGTGGGATTGGAAGGAGGGAAGACAGGGGAATCCATGGCTGATATGTAAAATTAAAACACAGATATAATTTTAAAAAGAAAAAAAATGAAGCTCAAAAATTAAAGAAAAATTTAAATTTTTAAAATTTTCAACAATAAAATAAAATAAGTAAATGAAATTCTTCTGATGCAGAGGCAATACCATTGCTGTTACAGCTTGAAGGCCCAGAAATTGGTGTCACTTGAGGTCTCACAAAACTGTTCATCCAGCCAGAGCTCTCAGCTGCAAACAATTGCTCAAATTCCCTTGTGCCTGCCTCTCACAGTGATGCAGAGTGAACTTCCCCTGTCCAATCATGCAGCCCATTGCAGCTGGGCCACTCTAAGCAAGGAGGTTTTTGTTAGGGTCTATATCATTGTGTGAGGAACATGTGTACCTTGGAGGCAGTAATAAACTCCCACATCCTCAGCCTCCACTCTGCTGATTTTGAGTGTGAAATCTGTCCCTGACCCACTGCCACTGAACCTATCAGAGACTCCAGGGTCACGTGTGGACACCTGATAAATTAGACGCTGTGGAGACTGTCCTGGTCTCTGTAGCAACCAATTCAAATAGGTTTTTCCATCACTATCTAAGAGGCTCTGACTTGACTGGCAAGAGATGGAAGCTGACTGTCCAGTGGCAACTGACAAAGAGAGTGGAGTCTGGGTCAGCACAGCATCACCACTGGTTCCTGAAATTAGAAGACAGTAGTATAAAGTCATGTGTAAATCTTCCTGAAATCCTTTATGTTATTCATTTCAAGTGAGATCCTGGTATTTTTTCTGTTTTTTAAAAAATAATCAAATGCTTTTTTCAAACACACAAAAATAGTAAGTTGGAGGTCCTTAAGGTCATACTCTACACTACCCAATCCCATCTAAGTCAGAATCTTCCTCTTAGCACAGATGTTGTCTAATTTCTCATTATCACATAACTAAACCTCACATGCCCATCCTTGAGAACAGGACATGTCTCATCACACATGAACACACATTGCCAGAGCTCACCCTCCATCCCCATTCTCCACTTTTATCTCCCTCAATCCTTACCCAGAATCCAGAACATTAGCAGAAACAGGGACTGGACAGGACACATCATTTTGAGGAAATAAATTAAGAAGTCAGTGAAGACAAGAACACAATGGAGCTTTTATCTCAGGCCAACAAGCCATGGCCTCCCTAGGGAGCAATATGCAAATACCCTGGTCTGCATAGCAGTGTACATAGAGGAGACAGTTATCTGGGCTTCTTACATTTGAAGAATGACTCAAAAATGTCTTCTATGTCAGGAGTGAAATTAATTAAACAAAATGTGGTGACCGATGGCAGACTAGCAGAATGCTGAAAAACTGACAATTTAGTTCAAATAAGTTGTCAATATGAATTAACAATGAAGTCTAGTGTAATTTGAAATTTACTTAGATTTTATCTAAAAATACACAGCTAAATTTTAGAGAACTAGGAGAATGTAGCTAATACCCACATCTAATTATCCTCAGGGTTGAAATGAACTCCCAGAACTTTGTGTTCATAGTCTCTAGTACACTGCAAGTTTACAAGATGGAATTAAATTATGCAACATTCTATATCTTTAATTATAATCAAGGTGAATAAATTAAGTGATCAAAGTGTTTCACAAAGAAGTGCATACAATAAGCACTACCATACACACTCAAACACAATAGTCTTTCACAAAGAAATGGACACATATAAGCATTACTATTCATACCATATATCAACACACACATCATTTTCATATCATTGAAATGGTTTTTAGATAAAAATTCTCTTAAGTTTATATGTCATTCTGAAGTTTTTACTGTCACTGCAGATTATGTATTATTTTCATTCTCCAATCTCATTTGAATGAAATCATACACTATATATCCCTTAACTTCATTTAATAGTACAACTATTTCTTTAAAGATTCACTCATGTTCTATGAATAAATAATGTGTTTCTATTTCTGGTTCTCCTAGTAATAAAACCATTTATTCTTTTATATACACTTTTACCGTGAGAAGTTATTAATAAACATACTATGAATGTCTTTGTATCAGATTACAAATAAACATATATCTATATATCGTGAACAGATACACAGGCGTATATTTGGTACCCTCCATGTCAGATATAAAATGAAACCAATTATAGTTCATTAGCTATAGATTTCTTTGCAGAGCATTGTCAATGTTTTGCAATGTGCCTCATTCTCCCTGTTACTGAGACATAACTTATATTTGCAAGAGGCACTTAATCATCCCATTCTTATTTTAATGGTTTGGGTTTTTTTTCCTGGTACAAGGGAGACATTATGCTCCAAAGTATAAATGTAAATGTATTCCTTGTCCTTTGTGCACAGCTCTGCCTGTATTTTTCACTGTTCTTTTTAATTTTTTTCTTCTTGGTTATTGACTGCTAAGTATTAACATCAGTTGGATGTTTTTGCCTTCCAGATTTTTTGACAAAATGTGGCCACTGTTATTAAATAAATGACAAGATATAAAGTGTAGTTTCCTGTAGAAAGGTGCTGGTTACATAAGGCAACTGACAAAGTCACATTAACTATGTTAGCAACTATTTTCATAATTATCTAATTTCCAATATGTAGAAACCAAAATGACGGCAGAGAGAAGCCACAAATTCCACCTCAATTAGGTAAATGAAAGACAATAAGCAAATTATGGTCCTCTGAACAAAAGAACAAGCACATATCCATTTAAAAAAAAAAAAACACTACATGTAGGCACAGAAAATTCAGCTCTCATAGAAAAGAACTGAAAATTATCACAGAGTTGAATGTAAACATGAAACTAGAACATCTTAAAGTATAATGAAGGGACATTCTAGTAAGCCTGTGGTTTTCAGATGACTTACACAACACCAAACTGATGATCTATGAAAGAAATGTAAAAGACAGACTTTAATAACATGCCATATATTTATCTGTGAAAAACACTGGCAAGAGACAAGGATGTTTTCAATAATCTCTTTCCTAAAGGAATTCCAGTTCAACTATGAATCCAAACAATCATTTTATTCATTTTTACATATGTTTATTTTTTAAATTATAACATAATTACAACATTTTAGAAGATAATGCAGTGTCTTCAAACTGCACCTCATAAAAGAGGATATGCACATTTTATATATATATATATATATCCTCATTATGCCTCACACATTATTTACATATTACGGTTTTCATATTGTTGCATTATATACACATGTAATAATAATAATAATAATAATAATAATAATAATAATAATAAGACTATCAACATTAATCTTGGGGACTATAGGAAGGATTCATGTCAGGAAAAGCGTAAGAGAATGTGATGTAGTACATATATTACCTCCTTTGAAAAATTTGGTGGTGTTGGCTTGTGTTGCTTGCCGATGACTAGGGAAAAAGGCAGTGGAACCATGCTCCTGCATCCTGAGCCTCCTCAAGAGCTGGACCCCTGATACTGACATACCTCTGTTGGCACTACTTTTGCAATCTCAATGCCAGTTTCAATTCCTCAGATCTTCTAGAGATCCTCCTACCTCACTCATATAGAAAGTTTATCACATGTGCTTAGGAAAAACTGTTATCTGACATAATGGTTATGAGTTCCTTACTAAATTATCTGCTTTCTTAACTCTTTGGTTGAAGAAGGTCCTATCCAGGCCAGTGGACAAAACATAAGGTCAGTTAAAGTCTTTGTTGAATATCAAGCATCACACTTATTTCTAACACTAATGTGTATTCATTGTCTGTCATTCTGAGTTTACTTGGGACCTTAGATAGTGATGACAAAACCCACAGTTGTTCAAATGAGTCCACCTATCAGAAACTAACTTCCCTATTTTACGTTAGATTATGCCACTGTTGTCTCAAAGAAATAGATTACATATATTATTAGCTTCACTGGCACCCTGATTCAACCCATCTCCTGAATTAAAGCAACTTAAAGTCATATGTTTCCACTATTATACTTTTATGCACTGGAGAGTTGTAAAGGGTGCAGACTTCAATGATGAAATTTAAATTTTCTCATGTGAACTTAAGGTCAAACCTTGGGCCTTTCCTTTATCATTTACATCTTCCTTTCTCATTTCCTTGGTGTGGTGTGTTATCTAGGTGTGATGGCCCCCATGAAATCATATGTTTGAATAATTTTTCCCTCTTTATGAAACTGAAAAGGATTAGGAGGTATGGCCTTTGGGGGAGAGCTAGGAAGGGGATAAGCTATGAAGATTCAACATATGCTAACATTCCCTGTGTTCTCTTTGGCTCCTGTTTGTGGTTCCTGATGTGAGCTCTGAGCTGTTAGTGCTGCCAGACTTTGCTGGTCATCATGAACTCTGAAATCATAAGGTCAGTTAAAGTCTTTGTTGCATATATTGCCTTGATCACTATGTATCATCACAGCAAAAGAAAAGTAACTGAGACATTGTGATTCCACATGAGATCAGGAATCTGAAAATGAAATACAACCTGTACTTTCAGAAGTGAATACAAGAAGGAAATATAAGTGGTGACAGAGTCCTTGCTTCCTGTTAAATATTTTGTCAGTTAGCCTTGCCCTGTAGGCTAGGATCTCACTGTTTTTTGTTTTTTGTTTTTCTGTCTCAGTGAAAGAATTTCTTGTACACAGCAAACATAGGGGCCATTCAAAATAAGGAAACAAATGCTAATTTGTTTGTTTGCCAGTTTGGGTTTTATTAAGACATGGTTTTAATGTTGCTAGCTCAGACTTCTCTCAAACATCTTAGGAATCCCAGGCTGACCCTGAAGTTATGATCTTCTTATTTCAGATTCTCAATTCAGTCATTATAGAGAACCCTTATAAAGCTCTTGATTGTACTTTTATGTATATATATATATATATATATATATATATATATATATATATATATATATATACCAAATGAATACCTATGTATGTACATACAAACTTATATTCACAATACTTAGGAAATGCAAAAATTCATCAATTGACATGTGGCTAATGAAAATGTGGTACACATATACAGTGCAATTTTGTTCACCTACAAAGACAACTGAAATTATGAAATTTGCAAGAAAATGTTTGGTAAAGGAAAATGTATATTGAAAGACAACAACTAAAGTCATATGTTCACTCTCACAAGTGGATCCTAGTTTTGAAATGTTAGATTTGAATGTGAAATCTGGAGTCTGTTAGGTTGGCGTTAGAAAGGTCTGATGAGAGAGGAACTGATAAGAGAAAAGAAGGACGGGAGATGATAGTAGAATAACCTGACACCTAACAGGAGAATCTTCTTAAACTCAAATGTAGAATTGTCTTGAATTTCAAAGATCGCAAATATTATGTCCTTAAGCTTACATCTTTACAAGTTAATGAACACTGATAATTAAATATATTTTGGGTGTATTTTTAGTGTTGTAGACTTACCCTTGGTCTTCTATATGATCAGACTCAGGCAAAGGTTTTAAAAGAGACTCATGAAAGCCTATCCTTTATTTGCATTTTTTAAAAAAAATTTTTTGAGACAGGTTATCTCTGTGTAGCCCTGGCTGTCCTAGAACCAGGGCTATAGACTAGGCTGACCTCAAACTCTCAGAGATTCACCTGCCTCTGCTTCTCAAATGCTGGGATTAAAGGCATGCACCACCATCACCTGGTGAAAACTTATCCTTTATTAAATGCATTATTTTATGCAGTAGAATGATATTATTTTAAATAGTATTTCAGACTTCTAGTGCATAATTAATAATAAATGAACATCAGTTTGACATCTGAAACTATGACTGTCTGTATATGGGACCTTCTCTACTGTCAAGTAGGTAGAGACCTGTACTGAAATTTCCTAAAGGCATGTAGAGTGCCTTTCCCTAACTAGTGAGCTACAGAGCACAGTCCCAGGCATGGCATTGGGCCCTAGGAGCTCCAGAAAAAACATTGTGTCACAGAGGGAACTTAATTTTATCAAACAGATCTTTATACATGTCCCTTTAAGGACCCGTTACAACTAAGAAATGATAATGGTCTTATACTAACAAATGAATTTAATAAATTTTAATATCATACATGTTACTAAACTTCCTCACCATCCACAGAATCAAACTATTATAAAATATTGCCATCAAGTACAAAATTGGTAAAAAAAAAAAAAAATAACAACAACAAAAAAGGGGTACATATACCCACCTAAATTACCACATGCCATACTACATCTAGCTGTGCGAACTTTAATTTTTTACCTTAATAGATAATGCATTTTTTTCTCCTGCCCAAAAACATTTTCCCTAAAGGAGACACAGACTAAAGTATATGTTGAACGAAAGGATCTAAAATTAATCAATGGAAAGGGCCCAATGCTCTTCTAACACAGAGAAAAGATTATGCTTATGTCTTTTCAGCAAATAAACAGTCTCAGATTGTTCCTGATCTGGAACTCCTGATCTGAAAATAACCCTGGAGACTATTAGAGAAATGAAACATATGATGGCAGATGAGAAATCCTTTAAAAGGAGACACCCCAAGAGTACGAGTAAGCTGATAAGTTGGAGAGATATCGAAACATTAACTCATCACGTAGATCCTTTGTGGAAACTATACTACTGACCACCAGAATTCTAATGATTTTTACAAGGAGGCTAGAAGGCAAACCTGTAATGGGAGACAGTATGATGCTGTTTTGCCATGATAAGGATTGTATATATTTGTACAAATATTTAGTCTCGTGAACAAAAGACATTTTGGAAGAACTATTCCATCTCATGTGTCAAAAAGCAATAATATGCACTTTAGCATAATTAAGTACTGTTGAGAAAATTCTGATACTGAAAGCTACGGTAGTATGTAGATGAAAGGGGAATGCCTGATTTATTGCTTCCTAAAGTTGATATTGTTCTACCTAGAACAGAGCTATTTCTTACCAGTGGTTTAGAAAATAACCACTAGATTCATTTGGTACATGGCTGTAAACAAAAACAATCTTGTGTTATCATAGGATACTCATCTACAGCAGGATCTTAAAAAGAAATTTATCTATATGAAATCACTCCAAACCAAACACACACACACACACACACACACACACACACACACACACACACACACAGTCATTCATATGCACTAAGGACAAATAATGGGGAAATGATCAACCTTAAACCCTACTTATAGAGCTGCTTCTGATTTTCCCATCAAAGGAAACTCATCAGAAAGAACTTTTCAAAGTTATAAATATGTTGTAAATCTTCAAGATGGCAGTACATACACCATTGAGTACTTTCCATGCTAGCTACTCATTTAATTAGATAGTTGAAATTTCACTGTATATATTCATAACACTTGAAAGCCATATGTTGTACGATGAAGATAAACTGCCATATTCATCTAAACTCCCTTTTTAATGGACCTTTCTGAAAATAATTAGGACATTTAAACTAGTATGCTGTATTATAATTAAAAGTAAATTTAAGAAGAGTGAAAAGTGGTAAATTCAAGGGTGAGTTGAATACTATTGTTTAGTATATTCTCTTGTTTCCTGCACTGTACTTAATGGACAAAACCTGAAATACTTGATTTTACAATAGGTTAGACTTTTTTTTTTTTTTTTACTTCTAGAAATCTCTTATGACATGAAATCTCTGGAAGGCCCGCCTACGACCTAAATAGTCCCTGGGTGGGCAACCCCAGCCTGCCACGTGGGTACTGTGGATAGGTCCAGGTTCATGGAAGCCAGCCAGATCCTAGGACCAAGCCAAATATGGAGTTGTTTACTCCCGAGAGCACTCACCATCAGGAAGGTGGGGGCGGAAGCCAGCGCTATCTTATGGGTGTGGCTGTGCGCAGCTCTCTACAATAACTCACTAAGTGTACTTAGTACTTTCCATGGGTATGGAGCCATGCAGTAGAACATAATGAACCATGCATTGGCCACATTGTAAAAGAAGAATTACCTTGTTGCCTACAGCAGGTATCCACTGCCAAAAGCTACTTGGTACCAGGTAGAACCTAGAGATGTTCTACCATTTCTACAACAGGGTTTAGCTATCTTGATCTTGTGTAGGTTTGTGGATCTATTCAGCTTATGTGATGGCTATGACTGTGATGGCTGTGTTATGTTTTGAAGACATAATTTCACAGCATTCCTACCCATCCTCTTTATCCTAAGTCTTTCAACTCTGGCTGTGGTTTCACACAATTATAAGCTTCCATCACTGATTAGACACATGATAAGTGTAAGTGAGTGTGTTACAACACTGGGGAAAGGTATCCTGAATGTTTAGGAGTCAGGTGACACCTTGAGCTTCTAGGACAGCTCTAGCAACTAGAGCTGGGATGGAACAGCTCAGCCCTGGAGGGAAAGGCATCCCAGATACCTCTAGGAGCTAGGACAGCTCTGAAAGCTGGAGCTGCAATGGACAGCTCAGCCCTGGAGGGTAAGGTATCCTGATTGCTCAGCAGAGTCAGACAAGACCTGGAGCTACTAGGACCGCTCAGCTCTGGAGGGAAAGGTATCCTGACTGCTCAGAAGAGTCAGGCTTGGAGCTGTTAGGGCAGCTCTGCAGAGAAAGGTACCCTGATTGTTGAGGAGTCAGACTATATCTTGGGCAGTGGTGGATGGTCTCCATGCAGGATATAGCAATCCTGCTCCTCTCCTGGAGAGCTGCTTCAGCTGAGCTTTGCTCTGCTTCCACTTAAGAGGGCTTCTCAGCAAAATTCTGTTTCTTCTCTAGCCCAACATGTTGCTTCATTTGCTTCACTCTGCTAAAGAGGTAACCACTGCAGAAATGTAGCAATCTCCTGTGGCTCCTTTGAAAAGTTGTTACTTTTTCTGCTCCACCTTGCTTAGTCCCTTAAGGGACCTCTCAACAAGATTTTTCTGTTCAGTTCCTTCTTGCTCAGTTGCCCTAAAAGAATGTCTCTGCTAGGGTTTTCCTGTGCAATTCATTAAGGTATATCTTAGCAAGATTCTTCTTCACTGCACTGGGAAATGAAGGTCTTCACACCCAAAACTCTTTTGAGAAATAGATGTATTTGGGAAGGAGGATTGCAATAGAGTGGCTGCCTCTAACAGAGTAAGAAGAACAGCCAGAAACTGAACAGGCTGGGTGGATTATATATGACCTCTTTGTGGCAGATTTCTCCAGAGAGAAGATTTTCTGTCCAGACATTGGTTAGTTTTTTTCTGCCCAGGGATTGGTTAGTTTTATGTGTTGGGTGAAGAGAGGGCCTTGATTTCAGAGCCAGACTGAGTTTCTTCCCCTGGCCTTTCTTAGCTTTGTGAATCTAATTCTATGGCCAGGGCATAATGCTTTCACTGGCTCTGATTCTAGGGACAAAGTATTTTTCTTTAGTACTGATTGCAGAGTCAGGGCATGTTTCTTTGTTATTAAGTTTGCAATAATGTGTTTCTTTATCTGGCTGAGGTCCCAGATCCAGGGTGTGATTCTTTCCCTGTATCTGGGCACCAGGGTCAGGATGGATTTCTTTACCCAGCTACTTTTCCCTACAGTAAGTCATGAGTACCAAGCTTGGTTTCTACTGAATGATTCTTTGTAGTCTTCTATGAGAACATTGTTGTCTTTGTAGTTTATAGATATACAGTAAATTCTCCAAGATGCTTAAGTTGTAGCCATGACACTTTCAGAGTATTTTCTTTTTATCTATTTTATTTTTATTATTATTAATATGTGTTTTAATTTTATACATCAACCATGGGTTCCCCTGTCCTGCCCTCCTGTCCCCACCGCTACCTTCCCCCCAGCCCCTCCCATCCATTCCCATGTCCTCCAGGAACAAGACACCCCTGGGGATTCATTTAAACCTGGTGGATTCAGTACAGGCAGGTCCTGTCCCCTCATTCCAGGCTGAGCATGTTTCCCTGTGTAAGCTCAAGGTTCCAAACAGCCAGCTCATACATTAAGGAAAGGTCCGGGTCCCACAGCCTGGGTGCCTCCCAAACAGATCAAGCTATTCAATTGTCTCACTTATCCAGAGGGCCTGATCTAGCTGGGGGCTCCACAGCTGTTGGTGCATAATTCATGTGCTTTCTTTCGATTGGCTATTAGTCCCTGTGCTTTTTGCAATCCTGGATTCAACAATTCATGCTCTTGCAGTCCCTCCTCTTTCACCACAGTTGGACACTTGGAGCTCTACCTGGGGCCTGGATGAGGATCTCTGAATCCACTTCCATCAGTTATTGGATGAGAGTTCCAAGACGACTGTTAGGGTATTTAGTCATCTGATCACCAGACTAGGTCAGATCAGGCTTTCTCTGGACCATTGCAAGCAGTCCACAGAGGATATATCATTGTGGATTTCTGGGGACCTCTCGAGCACTCTGCCAATTCCTGTTCTCATGTGGTCTTCATTTATCATGGTCTGTTATTCCTTGTTCTCCCTTTCTGTTCTTGATTCAGCTGGGATCTCCTGCTAGCCTAAGCTTTCTTTCCCTCACATCTTGCCCTTCATTACTCCCACTGTCATCCAAGTTGTTCATGTAGATCTCATCCATTTCTCTGTCATTGGGTGATCCCTAGGTCTTTCCTAGGGTCCTGTTTTCTAGGTAGCCTCCCTGGAGTTGTGTAGCAGTCTAGTCATCTTTGTTTTACATCTAATATTCTCCTATGAGTGAGTACATACCGTGTTGGTCCTTCCGAGTCTGGGTTACCTCACTCAGGATGATTTTTTCTAGATCCATCCATTTGCCTGCAAACCTCATGATGTCATTGTTTTTCTCTGCTGAGTAGTATTCCATTGTGTATATGTACCATATTTTCTTTATCCATTCTTCAGGTGAAGGGCATCTAGGTTGTTTCCAGGTTCGGGCTAATAAAAACAATGCTTATATGAACATAGCTGAGTAAATGCCACTGTGGTATGATTGAGCGTTCCTTGGGTATATGCCCAAGAGTGCTACAGCTGGGTCTTGGGGGAGATGGATTCCCAATATTCTAAGTAAGCGCCATATTGTTTTCCAAAGTGGCTGTACAAGCTTGCTTTCCCACCAGCAGTGCAGGATAGTTCCCCTTGCTCCACATCCTCTCCAGCATAAGCTGTCTTCTGTGTTTTGGGTCTTAGCCATTCTGACAGGTGTAAGATGGTATATCAGAGTTGTTTTGATTTGCATTTCCCAGATAATTAGGGATGTTGAGCAATTCCTTAAATGCCTTTAAGCCATTTGAACTTCCTCTGTGGAGAATTCTCTGTTTAGTTCTATAGCCCATTTCTTGATTGGACTGTTGGGCCTTTTGATGTCTAATTTCTTGAGTTCTTTATATATTCTAGATATCAGCCCTCTGTCAGATGTGGGGTTGGTGAAGACCTTTTCCCATTCTGTAGGCTGTTGCTTTGTCTTGTTGACCATGTCCTTTGCTCTACAAAAGCTTCCCAGTTTCAACAGGTCCCATTGATTGATTGTTTCTCTCAGTGTCTGTGCTACTGGTGTTTTATTTAGAAAGTGATCTCTGGTGCCAATGCGTTCAAGAGTACCTCCTACTTTCTCTACTATCAGGTTCAGAGTAACTGGATTTATGTTGAGGTCTTTGATCCACTTGGAATTAAGTTGTGTGCGTGGTGACAGATATGGATCTATTTGCAGCCTTCTACACGTTGACATCCAGTTATGCCAACAACATTTGTTGAAGATGCTTTCTTTTTTCCATTGTACCTTTTTGACTTCTTTGTCAAAAATTATATGTTCATAGGTGTGTGGGTTAATGTCAGGGTCTTCAATTCAATTCCATTGGTACACATGTCAGTTTTTTCACCAGTACCAAGCTGTTTTTATTATGGTAGCTCTAAAGTAGAGCTTGAGGTCTGGGATTGTGATACCTCCAGAGGTTGTTTTATTGTACAGGATTCTTTTGTCTATCCTGGGTTTTTTGTTTTTCCATATGAAAGTGAGTATTATTCTTTCTAGATCTGTGAAGAATTGTGTTGGTAATTCGATGGGGATTGCATTAAATCTGTAGATTGCTTTTGGTAAGATAGCAATTTTTACTATGTTAATCCTGCCTATCCATGAGCATGGGAGATCTTTCCATTTTCTGACATCTTCTTCAATTTCTTTTTTCAGGGAATTAAAGTTCTTGTCATATAGGGCCTTCACATACTTAGTTAGAGTAACCCCAAGGTATTTTATTTCATTTGTGGCTATTGTAAAGGGTGATGTATCTCTGATTTCCATCTCAGCCTGTTTGTCTATTGTATCTAGGAGTTGATCTTGTATCCTGATATGTTGCTGAAGGTTTTTATTAGCTGTATCAGGTCATTGGTTGAATTTTTGGGGTCACTCATGTATACTATCATGTCATCTGCAAATAGGGAGAGCTTGACTTCTTCCTTTCCAATTTGTTTCCCCTTAATCTCTTTATGTTTTCTTATAGCTCTGGCTAGAACTTCAAGTACTATATTGAATAAGTATGGGGAAAAGGGACAGCCTTGCCTTGTTCCTGAGTTTAGTGGTGTTGCTTTGAATTTCTCTCCATTTAATTTGATGTTGGCTATTGGCTTGCTGTAGATTGCCTTTATTATGTTTAGGTATGTTCCTTGTATTCCTGATTGCTCCAAGACCTTTATCATGAAGGGGTGTTGGATTTTGTCAAATGCCTTTTCTGCATCTAGTGAGATGATCATGCGGTTTTTTTTTTTTTTTTTTTGAGTTTATTTATATGGTGTATTACATTGACGGACTTTCATATGTTGAACCACCCTTGGATCCCTGGGATGAAGCCTACTTGATCATGGTGGATAATTGTTTTGATGTGTTCTTGGAGTCCGTTCGCAAGAATTTTATTGAGTATTTTTGCATCAATGTTCATGAGGGAGATCGGTCTGTAGTTCTCTTTCTTTGTTGCATCTTTGTTTGGTGTAGGAATCAGGGTAACTGTAGCCTCATAGAAGGAGTTTGGTAATATACCTTCTGCTTCTATTGTGTGGAACAATTTAAAGTGTATTGGTATTAAGTCTTCTTTGAAGATCTGGTAGAATTCTGCAATGAAACCATCAGGTCCAGGGCTTTTTTTTTGTTGGGAGACTTTTAATGACTGATTCTAATTCCTTAGGGGTTATTGGACTATTTAAAAGATTTATCTGGTCATGATTTAAGTTAGGTATGTGGTACCTATCCAGAAAATTATCCATTTCTTTTAGATTTTCCAGTTTTGTGGAGTACAGGTTCTTAAAGTATGACCTGATGATTCTCTGGATTTCCTCATTGTCTGTTGTTATGCCCCCCTTTTCATTTCTGATTTTGTTAATTTGGATGCTCTCTCTCTGTCTTTTGGTTAGTTTGGATAAGGGCTTGTCTATCTTGTTGATCTCAAAGAACCAACTCTTTGTTTCATTAATCCTTTGTATTGTTCTCTTTATTTCTATTTTATTGATTTCAGCTGTCAATTTGATAATTTCCTGGTGTCTGTTCCTCCTGGGAGACTTTGCTTCTTCCTGTTCCAGGGCTTTCAGGTGTACTGTCAAGTCACTAGCATGAGATTTCTCCAGCTTCTTTATGTGGGCATTCAGTGCTATGAATTTCCCTCTTAGCACTGCTTTCACAGTATCCCATAAGTTTGGGTATGTGGTGTATTCATTTTCATTGATGTCTAGGAAGTCTTTTATTTCTTCCTTTTTTCTTCCTTAACCCATTGGTGATTCAGTTGAGCATTATTCAGTTTCCATGAGATTGTAGGATTTCTGTAGTTTTTTCTGTTGTTGAAATCTAACTTTAAACCATGGTGGTCCCATAGAACACAGGAGGTTATTCCAACTGTTTTGTATCTGTTGAGATTTGCTTTGTGGCCAAGTATGTGGTCGATTTTAGAGTCGGTTCCATGGGATGCTGAGAAGAAGGTATAGTCTTTTTTTGTTTGGGTGGAGTGTTCTGTAGATATTGATTAAATCCATTTGAGCCATAACATCAGTTAAAAACATTATGTCTCTGTTAAGTTTCAATTTGACAGATCTATCCAGAGGTGAAAGTGGGGTGTTGAAGTCTCCCACTATTAATGTGTTGGGTTTTATGTGTGATTTAAGCTTTAGTAATGTTTCTTTTACATATCTGAGTCCCCTTGTGTTTGGGGCATAAATGTTCAGAATTGAGACTTCATCTTGGTGGATCTTTCCTGCGATGAGTATGTAACGT
The DNA here is from genome assembly GCF_903995425.1 of Onychomys torridus. NCBI lineage: Eukaryota > Metazoa > Chordata > Mammalia > Rodentia > Cricetidae > Onychomys > Onychomys torridus. Next base: position 130,590,270 of record NC_050445.1, read on the forward strand.
CCTTAAATCATCTCTTTTGATTGATTTTATTTTGAAGTCTATTTTGCTGGATATTAGGATGGCTACACCAGCTTGCTTCTTAAGACCATTTGGTTGGAAAGTCTTTTCCCAGCCTTTTATTCTTAGGAGGTGTCTGTCTTTGAATTTGAGGTGTGTTTCTTGTATACAGCAGAAAGATGGGTCCTGTTTTCTTATCCATTCTGTTAGTCTGTGTGTTTTTATAGGTGAATTAAGTCCATTGATATTAAGGGATATTAATGACCAGTGATTGTTCGTTCCTCTTGTTATTTTTATTTTTTGGTGGTAGTTTGTGTACTTCTCTTCTTTGGGGTTTACTGCTGTGGTGTTATCTATTGCCTGGGTTTTCATGAGTGTATCTGCCTTCCTAATTTGGAATTTTCCTTCCAGTGATTTCTGTAGGGCTGGGTTTGTGGATAAGTATTGTTTAAATCTGGTTTTGTCTTGGAAGATCTTATTCACTCCATCTATGATTATTGAAAGTTTTGGTGTATATATTAGTCTAGGCTGGCGTCCATGGTCTCCTAGTGTCTGCATTATATCTGTCTAGGTCCTTCTGGCTTTCAAAGTCTCCATTGAGTAATTGGGAGTGATTCTGATGGGTTTGCCCTTATAAGTCACTTGGCCTTTTTCCTTTGCTGCCCTTAATATTCTTTCTTTATTCTGTACATTTTGTTGTTTAATTATTATGTGGCGAGGGGACTTTTTGGGGGGTCTAGTCTGTTTGGTGTTCTATAGGCTTCTTGTATCTTCATAGGCATTTCCTTCTTTAAGTTGGGAAGTTTTCTTCTATGATCTTGTTAAATATATTTTCTGTGCCTTTGAGTAGGTATTCTTCTCCTTCCTCTATCCCTATTATTCATAGGTTTGGTCTTTTCATGGTGTGCCAAATTTCTTGGACATTTTGGGTCATGACTTTGTTGGTTTTAGTGTTTTCTTTGACTGATAAATCTATTTCTTCTACTGTATCTTCAACACCAGAGATCCTCTCTTCCATCTCTTGCATTCTGTTGCTTATACTTGTATCTGAAGTTCCTGTTTGTTTACTCAGATTTTCTATTTCCAGCATTCCTTCTGCTAGTGACTTCTTCATTTTTTCTATTTCCCTCTTCAGCTCTTGGACTGTCTCCCTTGCTTTTTCTTGATTTTCTTTCAAGGACTTACTGTTTTCTTTTGCTTTAATTGTCCTTTCCTCTAGTTTTTTATAACGTTCTTCCCATTTTTTGTTTGTCTGTTCCTCTACTTTATTTTTGATTTCTTCTATATAAGGCTCTTCCCTCTTCATGATGTTATTTATAAGGTTATTTTCTTCTTCTTCTTCCACTCCGTGATGTTCAGGTCTAGCTATTGGAGAAGGGCTGGGTTCTGGTGATGCTTTATTGCTCTTTATTTTGTTGTATGTACTTCTGCCTTGATGTCTGCCCATCTCCTCTTGGGTTTGTTCTTGGTCTTATCAGTGTTCTTTGTGCAGAGAGATCTGACAGATTTAGGGAGCTTCTCTCTGGTCCAGATGGAAGCTCTGGGCCAGATGGGAGCTCTGGTCCAGATGAGAGTGCTGGCCACATAGGAGCTGGGTGGCTGGACTCTGAGTCTCAGGAAGTCCCTGGGGTCTCCTTATTTTGTCCAGATGGGAGCTCCTCTTTTCCAGATGGGAGTTCCTCTGGTCTCTGGTCCAGGTGGGAGTTCCAGGGCAGAATGGAAGCTGGGGGCTGGTCTCTGAGTCTCAGGAAGTGGCTGGGGTCTCATGCAAATGGGTGTGGGGGCAGGGTGTGGAGACTGCAGTGCCTGCCTGCAGTCTTGAAAAAGGGGAGTCTTCCTGCAGGGTCTGCTGATTGGCTGGAAACTGGGTCCAAGTTGCTCCGGTCCTCCAGGGATTGCCTGTGTCCAGCGGTGGGACCCAGGGGCAGTTGCCTCTCTGGCTATAACCCCAGGCACTCACCTCTGGTCCAGATGGGATTTCCTCAGAGTATTTTCTTTATTGCCCTTTATATATACCTCTCATCCAAGGTTCTTGTACTTACACTGAATCTTTAGAAGTTCAATTTTTCTTAAGTACATGCTCTCTTTTGAATTTAAATTATCTCCTAAGTCATCCCAAATATGTTTTGGGTACATAATCAAGCCCAAGTTCTCAAATTCTCAACCTCAAGCTATCCTAAGTAAATAAAGAATGTCAGATCTGACCCACATTGCAGATGACTGCATTGTCCCTAACTACTGGGTCACACTATAGATCTGAAATCATGTTAATATGCCAATTTTCTCTGATTCTTCATCTATATTAGGTCATAATATTCAAATGCAAGTAATCAACTTATTGATTCTTCACAGGAAATAAACGTCAGTCTCCACAGTGCTTCATAGTGCAATCCCAACTCCACCAACATCCTCATCAAAGTATGTAAGCCATAGGCTCAGTTATAAACAATGCCAGACTGTGTGACTACCATAGTCTCACTTATAAAAACCTATTCAGTCTTCTGAGCCATTATGTCCTTATAGAGAAATTCACATTTTTTTCACTTTTACTCTAACATTTTGATGTGTAAGTCTGATAACCACACTAAATTACAGACTTGATTTTTCATTTTTAAAATCCTTCTTGGAAATTTGAGAAAATGTGACTTGTTATATTAACATGCTGTGGTGAAGAATTTTCAAAGTTGTTGGATAAAAGCTTTTCACGGCTTTTTAAAATTCAAATTTAAAGAACAACTAGAATTTTGGAAACTCAATGATTTCATTGTACAGTTGTACCTGTGCCATGAGAGCCCCATACTGGGGAAACATGCATGTTATGAAAATGTAGAAAAAGAAATTGCAGTGTGTAGAGGGTAGAATGAACCAGAATTTTTTGGTCTCTTCTGTGGATTCTAAGTCTTGTTAATAACTTAATTTAAGAGCATGTTTGAAAGTAAGTTTATTATAACTTGAGTGTGAAACAATATAGGAAACGAACTTATGGCAGTCTGGGAAGGACAAAAATACATTGTCCCATTAAGCACTTGTCAATCCCTGTGTGTTCTCCTTGTTCATCACTGCTGTTATTATCAGCCACCCAGAATATCAGCACTCCCAAGAACAAGGATGGGTACCTCAATCTTAACATTTAAACTGGTAGTCAGTTCAATTTTGATCTTAGACTTGCATGGATGGAACTCCCTAGAGAAAAATATGCCTTTTCCAGATCTGTGCAACTGATTGAGAAAAGACAAGCATAGGAAAGGACCACTTCTTTGAGGAAAATGATGTAAATTATTTTCTTTTTTTTCAGCACTGGACCAAAAAAAAGGCATAGGTATGAAATTCTGGATTAGTGAGGGGAACTGGGTTAACAGGCCATGGATTTCTCAGACAATGTCAGAGACTCATGAACTGGAAAATACTTGGAAAGGCCATATAAACATTCTTGGACCACTCCTTAATCTACAGAAGTACAAAACACACACCATCTCATATTGATAATTGACAGTTTTTATTCAGTAGAAGCATGAAGCTTAAGAAGTTTTCTGATATTTGTTGCTCTCAAGATAACCCTTCAGGATAAGATTAACAAATCTTACCTGGGTGGTAGTGGCACACACCTTTAATCCCAGCATTCGGGAGGCAGATACAGGCAGATCTCTGTGATTCTGAGACCAGCATGGGCTACAGAGGGAGTTCCAGGACGGACTCCAAAGCTACAGAGAGAAACCCTGTCTTGAAAAACTACATACTCAAAAAAAAAAAAAAAAAAAAAAAAGATTAACAAGCCATTTTATGAGACTTATAAAACTAAGTCTGACAGAACACTCTTTCCTAAAAAATAATGATTGACAATAAGAGAGATCAAACATATTTAAAGATATTTTACTAAATTTTCCTGCATGTATATATTATCCTGGAAGTTATTTTGTCCTATATGTTCCATGTACTCCATTGATGTTTGAATCACCTAGCCAATTTACAGGAGCTCTCCAGCTCTTGTGGATACTGACTGGTTCCCTACAGGGACATTGAAGATGGGAGCTTTCATCTGGGGAAGGAGATAACAAAAGGGTGCTGTTGTTAAGGTATGGGCACCAGGAACATCCTGGTCCCCATTCACTTCTCTGCATGGGAATCAAAGAGCTTGGCTGTAGAACTTTTCTGTATACCTCCCCAGTCTTTAGAAATAAATCTCACTTCTCTCAAGTGAGATCTGATTCCCTGCAGAGATTTTCCCCTCCATGCTGGCTATCTCTGGTGTAAGGAACTAAACTCTCCCTTTAGCTCCCCACCATGCTATTTCCCTTGGTTTTTCTGTCCAGAACATTAATAACTGTTATAATAAATACCTTGGTCCTCAGTTATCCATTTCAGTGTCTTCTAAAACCATGACAACACATATGAAATCGACAAGTTTTTTCCTCTAGAAAGTTTCACTTCTAAATTGTATCATATTTACACATGTGATTATATGTATCTATATATAGTCTAATAAACACAAAGGAGAGTAATCATGTGACTGTTGTCATTCTGATATCCACTTAACCCAAGTAATATGATGATCTTAACTTGCTTTCAGTTTCCTGCAATCACCACAAATTCATTTTATTTATTGTTCAAAAATTCATTTCTTTATTTATATACAAAGAAAAAGAAATTACAAAGTTTTCTGGTAAATATATAACTGGAAAAGTTTGTACTGTGTAAGTTTTAGAGGTGAGAACTTAATTTGAAGTAGTTGTTGAATCTTGGAAACAATAGTGCTTGGGAAGGGTATGTACTTATGCCATGCTGGTTACACCAATTTGCACCCAAAACAAGGAACTTATGAGGCAGCTTTTCCTAACTCAGGGAGGTTTATGTTCAGTGCTGTATCACTGTGGGAGGATTTTCAAGCCTCTGCAGACAGAAATAAATACCCACATCCTCAGGCTCCACTCTACTGATTTTCAGTGTGAAATCTGTTCCTGACCCACTGCCACTGAACCTGTTCGGTACTCCTGCAGCAAGGTTGGACATCCAATAGATCAGGATCTGAGGAGACTCGCCTGGTCTCTGCAGATACCAATGTAGGTAAGTGATGCCATTGCTATGTAGGAGACTCTTACTAGATCTGCAGGAGATGGAAGCTGACTCTCCAAGAGTGACAGGACTGGAGAGTGCAGGCTGGGTCATCACAATATACCCACTGGCTCCTGAAATAACAGACATGAAAGGTTATATACAAACAAAATGCCACAATAAATAATATCTCCTACCTTTATTTATTTCCTACTTATTATATCAATGACTCATTCTTAGTCTATAAATATTCAACATAAAATACCTATTTAGAGAGAGCACAGACACTCACTAGAAATCAATGGTACCATCTGCTTTGATACTTGGCAGAGTTGCAACAAGACCACAGGTTCTCCTCCTTTCTCCCTATAAACTTAACAAGCCCATTCATGGAGAACAAAACTGGCCATCTCACACATAGACAGAACATATATTTGCATCATCAGGACCCCAGAAATCCCCAACCCCTCCACAATATCCTTCTTCATCTTTGTTTCTACCTTACCAGGGAGCCAAAAAATAAGCAGCCCCAGGAGCTGAGCAGGACACTTCATTCTGAGAACTTGATTTGAAGAGTCCTTAGTAGCCAAGTCAGAAAGAAGGCCTAGCTTTTGTCCTGTACTTGAAAGAAGAAGTTTACCCTAGGGAGCAATATGCAAATCCCCTGGTTGATGCAGCTGCCTGAAAAGTACCAAGGGAGTGAAATGCCCACCCTTAAGAGCAAAGTGACATAAAGTGTCTCCTGCATTTGTAGAAAAATGGATTCATACCCTACTGCTTATAGCAGGGGGCAGTTGGATGTTAATGTGTAAGCTTGCATAAATGGAAACATACAAAATCTATAAGCACAAAGCATGCCAAGATAGCACCACAGGACCAAGGCAGTCTTTTCAAAACACATTGTATTAGCTAATGTTTTTTCAGTATAGCATCTTCCTAGCTAAGTGAACCTGAATTTATTTGTTTGTTGTTTTATTTTTGCCCTATTGGCAACCAAATAAAGAAACCTAAAGGGATAAGTAATCATGATTTTTTTCATGATGAATGACTCTCTAGTGGCCACTTACTACAAGATTGTTGATACATTAAAAATGGAAAGGGAGGAAAGATGTTATGAAAAATGCATATAATTCCCAATATACATGTATTACTTGAATAAATACGTGTTTAAATGAATAGAATTTCTACCACTTAGTGTCAGGACTCAAATAGACAGATACAGTACTCTAATTCATAGTGGGAGGGTTTAAATACTGTTTCTTCTATATGAGTTCTATATTAGACCTAAAGCAATTGGTATTTTAGACTCAAGTCCTGAGGCCTTAGCTGAAGAATATTTGTTCAATTCTATATAGTGTATACTTCTAGAAATCTGTATAATTGTAACCTTGTGTTTATTGTCTAAATAAGTAATAGCATATGTCTCTAGATTGCTACAGAAAACATGTTTCATCACATGTTGGGAAATTTGGGGCATGGAGAGATAACACATCACACATGAGTCAGACATTTTACTTGATATTTTCAGTCTTGTCTGGAAGGATTTTCCTCCTTTGATAATTTTATACATGTGTACAATAAAACATGATCTTATCTATCCCCCATTTTTACCCTTCATGTGCTGTTCTAATACCTCACTCTCCTCAAACTATGTCTTTTTGTTTTGTGTTGTTTCTTGATAACCCTTTAAGTCCAATTATTATTTTATTATTATTATATTTGTGTTTTAATTTTACACATCAGCCATGGGTTCCCCTGTCCTCCCCCCTCCCGCCCCAACCCCCACCTTCCCCCCATCACCTCCCCTACATTCCCATCTCCTCCAGGGCCAAAACTACCCTGGGTTTCATTTAAACCTGGTGGATTCAGTACAGGCAGGTCCAGTCCCCTCCTTCCAGGCTGAGCAAAGTGTCCCTGTGTAAGCCCAAGGTTCCAAACAGCCAGCTCATGCACTAAGGACAGGTCCCGGTCCCACAGCCTGGATGCCTCCCAAGCAGTTCAAGCTATTGAATTGTAACACTTACCTAGAGGGCCTGATCCAGCTGGGGGCTCCACAGCCTTTGGTTCATAATTCATGTGCTTCCATTCGTTTGGCTCTTTGTCCCTGTGCTGTTTCCAATCTTGGGCTCCACAATTCACACTCTTACAGTCCCTCCTCTTTCTCGACAATTGGACATCTGGAGCTGCACCTGGGGCCTGGCTGAGGACCTCTGAATCCACTTCCATCAGTTATTGGATGAGAGTTCCAGCTAGACTTGTAGGATGTTTGGTCCTCTGATCACCAGGCTAGGTCAGATCAGGCTTTCTCTCCACCATTGCCAGCAGTCCACAGAGGATGTATAATTGTGGATTTAAGTAGACCTCTCAAGCACTCTGCCTATTCCTGTTCACATGTGGTCTTTATTTATCATGGTCTGTTATTCCTTGTTCTCCCTTTCTGTTCTTGATCCAGCTGGGATCTCCTGTTCCCCTAAGCTTTCTTTACCTCAAACCTTGCCCTCCATTACTCCCACTGTTGTCCAAGTTGTTCATGTAGATCTCATCCATTTCTCTGTCATTGGGTGATCCTTGGGTCTTTCCTAGGGCCCCATTTTCTAGGTAGCCGCTGTGGAGTTGTGTAGCAGTCTAGTCATCTAGTATCCTCCTATGAGAGAGAAGATACCGTGTTTGTCCTTCTGAGTCTGGGTTTCCTCATTCAGGATAATTTTTTCTAGATCCATCCATTTGCCTGCAAACATCATGATGTCATTGTTTTTCTCTGCTGAGTAGTACTCCATTGTGTATATGTACCATATTTTCTTTATCCATTCTTCAGGTGAAGGGCATCTAGGTTGTTTCCAGGTTCTGGCTTTTACAAACAATGCTGATATGAACATAGCTGAGCAAATGCCCTTGTGGTATGATTGAGCATTCCTAGGGTATATGCCCAAGAGTGCTACAGCTGAGTCTTGAGGCAGATGGATTCCCAATTTTCTAAGGAAGCAGCATATTGATTTCCAAAGTGGCTGTACAAGCTTGCATTCCCACCAGCAGTGGAGGAGAGTTCCCCTTGCTCCACATCCTCTGCAGCATAAGCTGTCTTCAGTGTTTTTGATCTTAGCCACTCTGACAGGTATAAGGTTGTATCTCAGAGTCATTTTGATTTGCATTTCCCGGATAATTGTGAATGTTGAGCAATTCCTTAAATGTCTTTCAGCCATTTGACCTTCCTCTGTGGAGAATTCTCTGTTTAGTTCTATAGCCCATTTCTTAATTGGACTGTTGGGCCTTTTGATGCCTAATTTCTTAAGTTCTTTATATATTCTGGATATCAACCCTCTGCTAGATGTAGGGTGGGTCAAGACCTTTTCCCATTCTGTAGGCTGTCACTTTGTCTTGTTGACTGTGTCCTTTGCTCTACAAAAGCTTCTCAGTTTCAACAGGTCCCATTGATTGATTGTTTCTCAAGTGGATCAAAGACCTCAACATGAATCCAGTTACTCTGAACCTGATAGAGAAAGTAGGAAGTACTCTTGAATGCATTGGCACTGGAGATCACTTTCTAAGTCCAATTATTAAACTCCACGTGGTCATAGTTATATGCACATTCACTGGATTTTTGGAAACCTACCAATCTCCACAACAGAAATAAACAAGAATTTTTCCTCACCCAGTAGTTAACAATTGACAATAGCTTCTCAGGAAGGGATGGGTGCTGAAGAGCACTTTATAAATCTATGCCTAATCTTTGGTTTCCTTGATCTAGTGATGAAAGAACAGAAGTAGTGACTTCACAATATTGTTATTTTGCTAAATAGTTGCGCTGAAACCTTGGTAAGAGAAACTTTCTTTTGCAACAGGCAGCAGTCAGTGCAGAGATACATAATTATGCAGTAAGAGACTAAGTGTCAGGCTCTAAATGTCACGTCTTTATTACCACCTCTCTTCCATACACATTCACATTGTTAAAGCTACCAAATACATATATTTTCATTTGAAAATAGATTCTTCTCTCATACAATACATCCCAAACATAGTTTTCCCTACTGCTGCTCCCTCTAGCCTCCCCCAACTTCTCCTTTCTCCAAGATCTACTCCTTCTGCTTCCTTTTCAGAAAAGAGCAGACCTCCAAAACATGACATCCAAACGGGACAGAAAAACATACAATAAGACAAGACAAAAGCTCTCAGATTGAGGCTGGACAAGGCAATACAGTAGGAGGAAGAGAGTCTTAAGAGCAGGCAAAATGGTCAGAGTTGCATTCACTCTCACTGTTAAGAGTACCACAAAAACACCAAGCTAACAGACAAATGCACAGGACCTGGTGCAAACCCTTTGAAGTTCCAATGTTTGCTCTTCAGTCTCTGTGAACTAATGTTGGTCCTGCTTAGTTAATTCAGTGGGCCATATTCTCTTAATGTCCTCCATCCCTTCTGACTCCTACATTCTTTCTTCCCCCTCTTTTATATGTTTGTTTCCAATCTCTGAAGGGAGAGACCTGATGGTCACCTTCATTTTAGACTCTAACTGCACATATTCATGACAAACTTACTGCATTTCATCCAACTCATCTCATATCTACATTTATAACTAGAAAATATGAAATAATTTTATAAAAGAAATAAAATAGTTTAGAGTAAGGTAAAGATTTTCCTGTGCAAAATATTAAATAGTAAATGTTTCTCATGCAACAAGGGAGGAAGGAAAATCCCACGGGAGAAGTTCATGTAGTCTGTGGAGTGAGTAGTCAGTCTTTAGAAGGCAATGAGAGGATTGACCTTGGGCAGTCACCAGATGTCAGGACGACTAATTACAACTCTCTACTTAATCTTGTAAATAAAAAGCAATTAAAAGAGTGTAAAGAATGTTTCATAGCAAATGAAGACAGACCATGAACATACCGAAGAGACTGTAACTGTCATTCTGCCCCATCCTTCCTCACCATCAGAATGAAAAATCAAGATATTCAACTTCAATGTCTTCAAAGTTATTTTTTTCACTTGAAGGTATCTTATCATGAAAAAGAATCAGTGAGAATTTCTTCTTGTGGTCATTAATACACAGTGTCATATCCTAAAAACATTTATTTACTTTTGTACAAAATGCATTGTGAAGAACAAAAGAAAAGAATAATTGAGTACTGACTTTAACTTTTCAGGAACACATATGGTGACATCAGTAGGATATATCATTAATTCAGTTATAAATCTCTATGCCCACTACTCAGATACAGCATGAGAATTATCATTGTATAAGTGCTCAAAAATATGAAGGAAAGCCATTTTCTTAATACTTTTAAAAGTATAGTGATTCCAATATGTGCTAATTCTGAGTTAAAAGGGAAGATTTCAAAATTCAGTTTTACCTCTCAAAGATATGGGGCCGGAGACATTCTAAAACATTGGTGAGCAAAAAAGACGCTCAGTTTTAGGGGTAGTTTGTTCTACCACACTTTGTATGTAAATCAATATATAGAAGTAGAGGATCTTTCCAACTGTTAACTTAATTTCATCTCTCAAATTCATGGTCACTGATTAATGATCTGCTTTCTCAATTTTTGATCAAGAATCACTTATTGGGCAAGTGATGATTTTTTTTTGAGTCATGATTTCTCTGTGTAGCCCTGGCCATCCTGAACTTACTCTGTAGATAAGGCTGACATCTAACCCATTGATTCACCAGCCTCAATCTTCTGACACCTAGGATTAAAGGCAAGTACTACCACTGTCTAACTGAAGATTCTTATTTTCAGCCTCCTCAGTCCTAAAGTCCTGTCCTACACTGGAGACTTTCTACAGAGGATTCTGTTTTCTCACTCTTAGAACTTCTAAGACCAGAATGCCTGGATTCACTACAAAACCAAAACACAAAACAAAAAAGTATCATGTGTCTATGATAACCATATGAATTCTCTATGAGATATTCTACCACAAAGATCATTTAGAATCTTTATCATTGATGGCTTCCAAAAGGACACAATATATAAAGCTGGAGAAATAATAAATAGCTCTATCTCCAAAATGTATCTATTCTTTTTTAAAATCACTATGGGTAAAATTGCAACTAAGATATGAAACAGTGGCTTGTGTTTCAGTTCAATGGGTGTGTGTCAGGGTTGATCCAGACTTACACATAATGCTTGGGTAATGACCACCCATACATATGTAAAATTTAAAATAACATGATATAGTCCTGTTTGTCTTTGCAATGGGTAGAGCTAGTATTTCGAAGTGTTACTTCATGTTGTGGGAAATACCAGGGATTCCATGACAATAGTGAAGTACACTGTCTTTAGAATGCAGGTGCTTATGGTTAATATGAAATCAGACGTGGTTCCAGACAAAAAAAGGTACAGAAATTTGTGTATGGATTTCAGAGCCTGATCAAGATTCTTCTGGTACCAGTATCAGCTTCTGCCTTAACTGGCCTGAAGATGATGGCAGCACTATCCCCAGGAGCCATAGACAGAGAGTAGAGACTGGGTCTACACAGTTGCATTACTGTAGACTGAAACCAAATGTGAAACACATGATTGTGGTGGAGGCCAGTACTGTCAATCTATTAAAAATAAGCTTCATTGTCATTCTAATGTGTTAACAGATTTATATTCAATATATGAGGGATTAAAGTCAATATCATAATGAAATATTACTTCCCAGTAATTATTAATTTGATAACAGAATAAATGACAAACACATTATCTGTGGAGAAATCATAAATTGTTGCAATGTTACTGGGCATGGAAATGAGGTACAGCCCCTAGACAACATGGGACCTGATGAAGAACCCAAGAATATGCCTGCCACTTGGCCGACCATTTTCACTCCAAGGTACTCCAAGTTCAGGAGAACTGAAGCTTGCAAGTAGTGTGAAAGTTTGCACACCCCTGTCCACATCAGCATTATTCAGACTAGGCAAAGAGAGTATAAAGAAATTTTGGAACCCACACAATGAATGATAGCAATATCAGAATACAGTCAGACCTTGATTAATGAATTCTGTGTAGTGTATCATGAGATAATTTTTTAATTTTGTAAATATCACAAAGAAAATCTATGTATGCCTAGATTATAAATCATTCTACCTACTAAGGCTTTTGTTATATGCCATTGTTCCTAAGTAAGGCACCCATAGAAAAGATGAACTTATTGCCTATTGGACTCAGTAATAACAAAAGGATAGGTAATTATAGACTTAAGCATGTCAAAAAAATTAATAGATATAGTAAAACTACATTGTTATAAAAGATAGAATATAATACACCTATAGAATGCACATGGAGTTTTGTTGTTGTTTTGTTTTGTTTGCTGCTTTTATCCTTGTGCTTACAGTTACAGAAGGCAATAACCTATAACTCTGGGATGCTCCACTGCAAATTCACCTCAGCTTATATCTGGTTCATCATGCATCACTGAAGCACCTGCTACAGCAACAAACATGAGTCACAGGTTGAGTGTGTGAACAACTGACCCCCAAGTGTACACTTCATGTTCTCTTTACTACCTTCAACCAAAGTCTTCTAACTCTTTTGTTTCCTTGATTTTGATACAATTTTATTATCTTTTATTTACTCAAATTATGTTGAATAAAACACACATTTCTATATTGTCCAAATCTGATATTTGTTTTGACATTGGAATTCACAATACAGATGTTTCATTTCAGCATGCTGTGACTGATACTGTCTTAAATCTTTTGATGCTGGGATGTTGCTTTTGATCAATTTTACTAAAGTTTATCCTGTAATTTGAAAAACAAGATGGACATAAGATTCCTCTTTTGATGACTTGAAGACAGGCGTTGTGGTTGTGTGACTTCTAAACTGAACAACAGAGGAAGTTAAGAGAACATGCAAATGGGAATGTGGATTGGAAAGTAGTTACTTTGTTATTTTTTGAGAAAACTTTATAAAGGTAGCATAGAGAGGTCTTAGAAGTAATTAATATGATTTATAAAATTAATGATATTTTTTACAACATATATAATTGTGACATTACACTTGGGATTGTGACACTACATTGAAGAAAACTGTCTTTGCCTTTGCCACCAGTTATCAATTGTTAATAGCTTCTTGGTTAAGGATGGGACATTGTGTCCTCTTCTCCTTATTCCTTCTAGGATTGTGTGTGGTGTAAAGTTGTGCATGTTTGTGTGTGCTATCACAATCCTTGTCATTTCACATATGTATCAGCGCTGCTGCAACTGGATGAAGCTATTTCTTTGGAGTCACCTACTGTAGTTAGAGTTTTCCTGCCTGGCCCAGTCAGGACAAATCTCTCTTACCTGCCAGTCCCACAGTCGCTCAGACCCAACCAAGAAAGCACACAGAAACTTACATTGTTTAGAAACTGTATGGCTGTGGCAGGCTGCTTGTTATCTACTTCTTCTATCTTAAATTAACCCATTTCTGTTAGTCTATACTTTGCCACATGGCTTGTGGCTTACCAGTGTCTTTACATGTTGCTTTTCATGGTGGCAGCTGGCAGTGTCTCTCCCCAGCCTTCTACTTCCCAAAATTCTCTTCTCTCTTGTCCTGCCTGTACTTCATGCCTGGCCACTGGCCAATCAGAACTTTATTTACACAGAGCGATATCCACACCACTTCCTCTTTTCTTTTTTTTTTAAGGAAGGTTTTAACTTTTACATAGTACAATTACATATAACAAAACAATTATCAAGCAAGAATTATAGTTACAATATTAAAGAAGATATCCTATTTATCTTATATTGGTGAGTCTAAAGTTTTATATCTATCTTACCTTGTATCATAACTGAGGAAATTATAACTATCTAGTCTTCGACCACATCAAAGACCTCAGAAGGATATAATACTACCTGAGAACCAAGAGAAGGATGCAAGCATTTTTCAGGAGTCTTGCAAGAGTAGACAGAGACAACTGGCAGCCTGGATAGTCACCTAATGTTCCTTTGTAAAGTTGGGGCATTTGTCTTCTTCCCACAGGGCTGGAGTCTCTTGGTCACTTCTCTCAGTGTCCTGTAGAATGTCTGGCAGTTTCCTCTGTGAAGCAGGAACCTGAAGGACCATTTTGTCAAGAAAATTTTAGTGGTCACCTTTCTATGGGTCCTGCATGTCCAGTCAATCAAGCAGTCCAGGGAAGAACAGTTTCTTGTCCAAATGGCTATTTTTTCAAGGTGAAGAAAAACTCCATATGAAGTGTCTTCAATGCCCATCCTCCTCTCTGAAGTAAAATGGTCCTGCCAGGAGCAGACATATCTTACTGTCCAGAAAGTCTAAATTTTAAAAATATTTTAAATGCCATATTCTGTAGGTCTTTGAAGTATTTGAAGATTACGTATCTATCTGAAATATCTCTATGTATATGTAGAAGACTTAAGTAACATGGCTACGAGTATGATTATCATAGATGACTAATTATTAATCTATTTTTAATTATCCATTACAATTTAAAATGAGCTATACAAACATAATACCTTAAACATGAGTAGAAATATGCACACAGTATAACAAAATTAACATTAAGTTTGTATCAATAGACTAAAGTCTATACCAATGTAAAACATTTTAAACAAGTTGTTGCTCTTTAGAAGTAAGTTCCTTAATCTACTCTTTTGTCCTATTATATCTATACCCTATCCCCTTTTCTTCTTTAGAAAGAGATCGCATTTATAATCAACCTGATTTAAATAAAAATATTGGTTTTTCTCTGTCCCACACCAGAGGGCTCTTCTGATTTGGGACAAAAGAATCTCTTAACCTTTTCTTTTAGCAATATATCTGGGTTTAGAGAAGGAGTGAGCCAATTCCATCTCCAAAGCCAGCTTGATAATTTTGGGAATGTGGGCATAGTTTTTCTTACTACTTCCTGCTGGAGGGGACGCTGTGTCTTATGGGGACACAAAGAAAATTTTAGGATTATGGAGTAGTCCATGAGGGTAAACCTCTGAGCCAGTTGCCTTGAAACCATTCTGGATGTTGGATCATCTGGGCTATGGTGTCATCGGAGACCTTTCAGGTGGTCTTGGCTGATCCAACCTGATGTATCTTAATCTGGAACAAATCCATAGCCTCTGGCTTTCTGTGGAAACAAAAGCAGAGACTCCTTTCCAAAGCAACATATCTTTATATCCAAATTTTGAAGTCAAGGTACCTTTAAAATTTACATATTTGTTTAACTCAACAGCTGTTATGATCAAATCTTTTTCTGCAGTTAAAAATCCCAAAGACAACATAAACCAGATTCTCTGTGTAATATCCATCTTTGTAAGACTGAAAAGCTTCTGTGGCTGCTGGCTCCGCCCACCTCAGCTTCCCAACATGGCGGTGGTACAGTTTACCTCCAGCTCTGGGTCTGGAGCCATGTGTACCATCAACTATCAGAAGCAGTTCGATCAAAGCAGTTCATAGCCCAGAAACTTTTTTTTTTTTTTTTTTAACTAGCAAAGGCTAAATCCACCACACAGCAGAGTAAAGTGCTGCTTGTAGACTCCTCATTCCCGCCACACTGCAGGTCAGACGCACAGGCCAGAAACCCGCCACAGTAGCTCAAACTGGCAGGCTGCCACTAACTTGAGAGAGACAACTAGGAAGCTGTCTTTAGCTCCGTTTTAGAATCTTTTTTCTCAGGTTTTAGGTGGAAATTCTTGCCAACACATTGGACGCCATTTGTAGTTAGAGTTTTCCTGCCTGGCCCAGTCAGGACAAATCTCTCTTACCCACCAGTCCCACAGTCGCTCAGACCCAACCAAGAAAGCACACAGAAACTGTATGGCCGTGGCAGGCTTCTTGTTATCTACTTCTTCTATCTTAAATAAACCCATTTCTGTTAGTCTATACTTTGCCACATGGCTTGTGGCTTACCAGTGTCTTTACATGCTGCTTTTCATGGTGGCAGCTGGCGGTGTCTCTCCCCAGCCTTCTACTTCCCAGAATTCTCTTCTCTCTTGTCCTGCCTGTACTTCATGCCTGGCCAGTGGCCAATCAGAACTTTATTTACACAGAGCACTTTCCACAGAAACCTACCACCCCTGAACTTTATAAACTTATTGCCTCAAGAGGGAAGTTTTATGAACAAAGTTTTCCTGCTGCATGTGTACAAAAAACAGATCAGAATACAATAATCTAGCTCTAAGAATACAATAATGTTACTATAATAAAAAATAACTTATGAAGTTGATATAGGACTTCGATACATGGCAAAAAAAAAAAGCTTAAATAGTAAATATCTCTAAGTCTTATATCCTGAGTTTGACCTTTGGTATCCATGTGATAAAAGGAAAGAACTACTATCCATTTGTTCTCTGACTTCCATGTGTATGTTATCTCACACATGTGTATGTGTGTGGGTTTTTTTTTTTTTTTTTTTTTTGTGTGTGTGTGTGTGTGTGTGTGTGTGTGTGCTGTATGATATATTTTGGGTCCATGAATAATCCACATCTTCATTTACTTGGCTGTATTCGTGGATGACTTTAATAGGTGCAGGTGTTCCAGTTTAGGACAGTAAGGAAAACGAACCAGTCTACTACCCTTCCTTCATATCTGGCTGTTCTGAACTGCCCTTGGCACCACTGAACCCTGCTGCTGCTGAGGCATGTAAACAGTGTATCTGTTTACAGAGAAACCAGGTAACTGCAAGGCAACCTGGAAAATGCAGTGGCTGTGACATGTCCTCCTGTGTGACTCAATATTTACTTCTCATAGGATCCTGGAGGATCCGCTCTGGTGCTCTTCAGAGAAACACATAAGGGCAGCTTATTCCTCCAAGGACAAACATTTTCATTTGAAGTGTAACACCAAGAGAAGAAGATATGTACCTTGAAAGCAATAATATGTCATCAAGTCCTCAGGCTTTGCCCTGTTGATTTTGAGGGTGAAATTTGTCCCTGCCTTACTGCCACCATATCTATGTAGGACCTCAGAACATTGGGTAGAAAACGTATAGATCAGGAGCTGTGGAGACCTGCCTAGTCTCTTCAGGAACCAACTCAAATAGTTGCTTGCACTACTAAATAACAGGCTATGACCAATGCTGCAGGAGATGGAGACTGACTGTCCAAGGATGATAACCAGCAACAATAGAGACTTGGTTAGCACAACATCCACTACTGAATCCTAAAATTATTAAGGCAGAAAATTCATGGGGATAAATATAAACAAAGCAGGATATTTTTATTTTCTTTTCACTATTTTATTCTTCTGTACCTTTTTAGTTACTCTTCTGAAAATTTGCAAATAAAAATATGTTTACAAAGGAATAGGGACTCTAGATTTCTTTTATGGTAGTTATCACAATTTATGATTGCCAAAATATAGTTGAGAACATGTGTCCTGAATTCTTCTGAAATCTCTTTCACCTCAATAGAAATATTCTGATCATACTCATTCTGAAGATAAACCTCACATATTTCAATTGTAAACAGAATACTCACTGAAAGTACAGGGTCAAGAAATATGACACATCTATTGATTCTCATTTCTCATTTCACTTAACAGTGATCCAAGCATCAGCAGTCCCAGAAGCTGCCTTGGCACCTCATGTTGTATAGCAGCTGAGGAGTCTTTATCAGTCAGATCTGAACTTTTGTCTGAGAATGTGATGGAAATGTACTCACTAACAAACAACATGACAATTCCTTGCAGGGTTCAGCAGTAGACAAAGTCAAAGTAAATTTAAGCAAACTTTCTTTAGGAAATGGTGAAATGTCTCCTGTGTTTGGAGGAGAGCAGTGCATTCTATACTGTTACAGCAATGAGAAGGACTTCCGGTTAAGAATGTTAATCTGTGGAAGGATATGATGCACACATCTCTTCCATCCTGAGACAGCATCAGACATAACCATACAGGCTTGGATACTCACATCAGTAGCTGAGAGGATAATGGCCACTATGTGTGGTTCCCAGCTATTCTAGACAGTAATAAAGCACTCCCACACAAACATAGATGCTTACACTCATCTGTTATATTGAACAGCAGTATGGACTAGGCTCATTGAGATATAGCCTAATATTTTTGTCACCAGAATAATTATTTTAGAAGGTCCAATAATTGTTAAAAACTGTCTATTCTTTGGACATATAACTATAACAATACAGGAGACCTCAAGGAAAAACAACAAGAGAGGTTTACAGATGAAGAGCTCCCAGCCTTTTTCAAGGCAAGAGGCACAGCAGGTATTATTTCATCCCACAGAATTTGAATATGTATTTATGTAAAAATTTGAACAATATAACAATTTGTAATACTTCTTCATTGTGTTTATATGTAATGAATACATCAAAGTACTTTTTAAGAATTCCTTCTAGACAATGATTTAGAAGAAGAAAGACAATTTTTACTGATTTTGTTTCTGAGTAGTGTTTCTTAGTGGTTTTCATGTAGAATCATGTGGTTTACTTGATTTCTAGCCTGATGGGAGAAATTCAGTCTCCTGTCTACACTCTATGAAGTCTAGCACATTGAGAGTCCACAGTTCATAAAGGCTATATAGTACTTTAGCAAAGGAAATAGTAAAACCAAATATTTTTGGTGTGTTTTTGTCAAATTTACTGGGAGAAATATCAAGTAGGAAGGTTAGACCAAAGTAGAAAATTTCTATTCAGGCCCCAAATGCTATATGATAACATTCTTAGCTTTGGGTAAGAGGAAGTTGGGGATTGGTTCACATTTTTTTTAAATCAATTAATTAATAGTCACAGGGATGTTTGGTCACATACAGAATTAGACAATAAATGGCTGTGTAAGAAATTAACAGGACGTAAGGTGATCTAGTGTTTGATCTGTCAAATTATTCCAGCACACAATCATAGAATTCTGGCCAGAACTAATTCCTGAGTACCTATCACAAGATGATATGGGGCTGTATGCTCTCTAGAAAATTGTACCACAAGTAAGTCAGAAGGATCCAGATTAATTTCAATGCTTACCAAACTCATAAGACCTATCCTTATGAGTTATTTTAAATTCTTACAAACTTATTTTTAATGCAAACTATAATGCTGGAAATGTTATGCACTAGATCCTCTTGGTGTCTCTGCCTCACAGATCATATCACACTCCTCTGTAATCTCTCTCCCCTCTGCATGCTGCTGCTAGGATGAATTGACAAGTTATGTACTGCTCTGACAAAGAGTCGACTCCTCTGGACCTGATTATCTTTTGGGAATAGGACACACCTAATGACAGGCATATTGCATATATGACATATTAACCAAGCTTGAAGTCTTCAAGTGTAGAATACTTAAGGTGTAAGACATCAATCTCCCTATGAAACATTTAAGAGTAGATACCCTGCTTTGCCTGCAAGAACTGAATCTCTCTCTCTCTCTCTCTCTCTCTCTCTCTCTCTCTCTCTCTGCTGTCTATGGTGTTAACAACTCTTAGGAAAGTCTTTCCCTTAAATGATGCCCCATTTCTGCATCCTTCTCCCTCAAACTTCTTCTCTTCCTCCCTAAAATCTAAAACATGATAGAGAGTATGTCTTCCTTCTTATGTGCTGAGTTAAGTTAAGCCTTTCCTCCTTTAAATTGCATTCATCAGTGTCTTTTGTCACAGTGATGAGAAAAATAACTAACATGTATGTTAGATATAGGCCTCTTTAAAATGCCTCATGCTGTCAGGGCTCAGCTGATTGGTTATACTGAAGGCAACCATGTCAATCTCCAATCTTTGATTTTTTTGATTTGAGACAGAAACCATAGTAACAATGAAAACTTGGGTAATGAGAAAAACCTGAGTCTAAACTACATGAACAAATAGAGATCTTCTACACAGTGACAGAATATTTGTGTTTTTTTAGATCAAACTTTGCCTAGATAATTCCTCACATTACTAAAACAAACAAACAAACAAACTAACAAACAAAAATGTCTTACAATCTGTATAGTTCATATTGACTGTTGACTGTTATGGAATATTAATGGAAGATGTATTACATTTGTTTAACCTGTGGAATATTTTTTTATGATGTAAAGATGTGTTACATTTGTTTATGGTGCATTTGTTTAATACTGAAGCTGTGTTCCTTTGCTTGTCTAAAATATGATTTGTCTAATAAGAGGGGAACAGGCAATAGCTAGGCAGGAGAAAGGATAGGCAGGGTTGACAGGCAGAGAGAATAAATAGGAGGAAAAATATGGGAAAAGAAGATTGGGTTCTGTACTTAAGAAGCAGAGAGGACACCAGAGGCCAGCCACCAACCTACACAGCCAGCCATGGAGTAAGAGGGAAAGAAACACATATAGAATAGAGAAAGGTAAAATCTAAGAGACGAAAGACAGATGGGATAATTTAAGTTATGAAAAACTGGATAGAAACAAATGAAGTTAAGGCCTGGCATTCATAAGCAAGAATAAACCTCTTGTGTATTTTGGGGGGAGCCAAAAAGGTAGAAATTGAAACATACCCAATAACAGTTTACTTGAAAGAATCCAGAAGCACCCAGCATACACCTCTGGACACATATGTGAAGGATTATGCTGACTGCTCCTTCAGGGCATGTCTGTGAGTGAAAACCCACCTTAAATGTGGCAGGACTCATTCGGTGGCTTGGGTCTGCACTGAATGAAAAGGAGAAAGTGAGCTAAACACTACCCTTCATGACTTGCTGCTGCCTCCAGCTGCTGCTCCTGTTTTTTTTTTTTTTTCCTGACATGAAGGATGGCAAGCTCCAAGTATAAACTCAAATAAGCCTTCTTTCCCATTAGCAGTTTATGTAATTTTATCAAAGCAGAAGGGAAAGTAACCAACCTATCAAAAGCATGAAGCCATAACCTTGAGAAATTGTCATGAATCTGAATCTCAATTATTAGAATATTTAATTGTGTACTTTTAGGGAATAAAGTGAAATGTATTTTCAACATGTGACTGACCTTAAATGTGATTTCTTAAAGGATTCATTAGATAAAGTGAACACTCCCTAAAATACAGCTCCTCAAACCTCCTGTGGGTTCATGTTCCCTTGCTGAGGTAGACATTTCCAATCACTTAGTGTAAGGTTGGTCTCTGCCTTACATCTATAAAGTGATCAAAATTTAATTCACTCTTTCTCAACCTGTGGATTGTGACCCCTTTGGGGGTCAAATGGTATTTTTATAGTGGTCACCTAAGGCCATCCTGCATATCAGATATTTACATTACAATTCATAGCAGTAGCAAAATAAAAGTTAGGAGATTGCAATGAAAATAATTTCATGTATGGGGGTCACCATAACCTTAGGAACTGTATTAAAAAATCATACTATTAGAAAGATTGAGAACTTCTGATTTAATGGCATTATTCTGTTTTATTAAACTGACTTATTTACACAAACATACATATAGAGAAACTGTTTATTGTTGTCTTCATGAAACTTTTGGGTAGTAAAAACATTTGTATTAATTAAAATAAAGGCCATACCCCTCACTAAAAGTTGTCAAATTTGTGGCCAAGTGACTGCTATATGTGTTTATAGTAGTTTATTAATTCCTCAGTAATTTAATTCCCATATATCCAGGAAATTTTCTGAATAAAACTCTTTAAATTTCTGTTGATCTAGAACCACTTCTTGTACAAAAATCTGTATTAATCCCAGTTCTCTAGAGAAACAGAATTGATAGAAGGAGTACATACAATTATTACACACACACACACACACACACACACACACACACACACACACATATATTTGTGCATAAATAATATTTATTATAGTGGCTTGCTGTGGATATCGCTCTGTGTAAATAAAATTCTGATTGGCCAGTGGCCAGGCAGGAAGTATAGGCGGGACAAGAGAGAAGAGAATTCTGGGAAGCAGAAGGCTGGGGGGGAGACACGGCCAGCCACCGCCATGAAAAGGAACATGTAAAGACACTGGTAAGCCACAAGCCATGTGGCAAAGTATAGACTAACAGAAAGTCTTTAAATAGACAGGACGCACAGAAGTAGGTCTCTTGCGGAGAGGAGGAACCGCAGAAGCAGTGAAGGGTAAGGTTTTCTGCTTTGGCTCTGACCTCGTGGTTTTTAACTCTGCAACTGGCTCTGTGTTTCTTATTTAACAAGCAGGATACATCTACAGTGGCTCATGGTTTTTACTCCAACAAAAGCTGTCTTTTGACAGAAAGTCTGAGAATCCAATACTTGTTTGTTCAGTTCATGAGGCTGGATGTCTCAGCTGGTCTTCAGTGCATGCCCGAATCCCTAGGACGTAGGCTGTAATGTTAGTGAAGGAATAGACTTAACAACAAGAGTGAGGGAGACCAGGGAAGAGCAGGAGCTTCCTTCTCCAGTGTTCTGACATAGGCTGCCACAGGAAGGGGTGTCTCAGGTTTAAAGTGGGTCTTCCTACCTCAAATTACCCAATCAAAAAAAAGTACTCAAAGGTGTACCCATCAGATTGGTGTTATTAATTCCAGATAAAAAGTCATATTATCAATGAATAATAGCCATCAGAAGCATAATCTATGTTCATCATCTAACTGGCAAATTCATGTTGCGACATGGTGATTATAATGTATTATCAAGTGTTAATTTCCATCAGGAGAATTATTCTGGAAGCACATGATTCACTTGCCTTTTGCACTATTTGTTCTTCTAACAAGATGTTCAATGAGAGCCCTCTGTAAGATTTAGAAGAAGAAAGCCCAATGTTTTTCCATCAACATGGAAGGGAGGGCCTATGTTGAAGATCGATAATTTCCAGAGAGTTGCTCCAGGCAGCTGAGCCATCAGCTCAGTCCCATTTGGTCTTCTTATCCAAGTCTACAAGCTACAGACTAGAGACTTTAGATCTGGGGTGGCAAATACATGCTGGCCACTAGTGAAGAATGAGATGATTACTCCATTATTAGTATTTGCATTCTGTATTTTCATACTCCCCAACTTTGGGTAGGTAACAGAAAAATCATTTTAAGATTTTCACTCTTTCTTTATGTTAATCTCTTCAAAGTTTGGGAATGCAGCCCACTCTCTGTTTCAAACCCCAAATCATGACCACTACTGTGCATGGATTATTGTCCAGGACTCTTGATAGAGTTCATTTCTCTGACACTTAAAAGAATTAAAAGGCAGGAAAAAAAAGTGAAACAAGTAGGAGAAGGGAAAATCTCAGACACAGAATATATAATTAGTCAGTGATGAAAGGTTTTCATTGGGCGTGAATCTCACACACAGCAAAGCTCACAGAGAAAAGACCCTCTTTAGAGCAGAGGTTGGACTTAGAAATCCTGGTGTCTCCTCGAGGTTGTAAATTTTAAGAATGTTTGAAGGGTCTTCCTCTACTAGTTTAGAGTTGGTCAGCTTTCACTAGGACAAGGAGACTGACAGGTACACAGCTTTGGGGCAAATGTGTCTTGATCCAGCTTGAACTTCAATGACAGTCCTGTGGCAGGCCATATGCTGTGAATCCCTTCAGTGGAAAGTCATGTGTTCATGGCGCCCCCTGCTGGAGAGCTGGTCAAAGTGATGACAGTATCAGCTGAATAACCCAACTTTTCTGAAATCTGTGTCCTTACAGCTAGTTAATTGTTCTTTTATTTTCATCCAGTGTTCACAACCCTTTTCCTGGGACTTCTGATATCTACTAACAATACATCATCTCACCTCTGTTGTCTTTTTATAATTTATGTGGCATTATGTGTAAAATGATCCCTAGAAACCTGAGAATAAGATGTTAAAATCTTGAAGAACATATTTGTTATTTCAGAAATTCATGTTTAGACACTTATAAGCATACTTAAGTGTCTAAACATAATGTATGGATTTTGTCAACTAGACACAAATATAGATATCTGAGAAGAGGGTACTTTGATTAAGGAATTACCTCTATCACATTGGCTTGTGAACAAGTTTGTTTTTCATTAATAATTGATGTGGGAGGTCTCAGCCAACTGTGGGCAGTGTCCACTCCTGGACAGGTAGTCTTACATTGAAGTCCGTGGTCTCTGCTTCAGTTCCTACATCCAGGTTTCTGCATTGAGTCCCTGCCCTGACTTAACACAATGATACACTCTGAACTGTAAGCTGAATGAACACTTTCCACTTCAAGTTAATGGTCTGGGTTTTGTGACCATCCTCCAGCTGACCTACCTGTCCCTTTCAGCTGCTGCCACCCCCTAACTCATTTACACCAGTTTTTCTGTAGTATTTGCAGGAAAGGGCCTCAGTTAAGTTTGGAACCCTTAATAGTCAGGCCCCCCTTTCTTGGACCAATTATTTTCCTTAAATATGTCCCTGAGTGACAAATTTATGATAGTTTTGATCACACTTCCAAAAAATTTCCTATTTTTAGTTAAAAAAAAATGAACATGGCAGATCACACGGAATGGCTGCATCGTTGAGGCACAGGAGCTTTGCTGTAACTAACTGTGATTCATCTGAGGCAGGTGGTGTTTGGACATTTCAAATAACCAATCATTCTATGGAACTCTCTGACTGATTGTAGCACAGCTGAAAGAGGAAGAGATGTCCAATGCTCACCATTAAGAGATGAGTCAGAAGAGCAAATTCCTTCCTCTGAATATTTTCCAGTAGACCTGGAGAAGAAAAAAGATGTCTGAGATGCTTTCAAAGGCAGTACAGAAAAGACTTGCATGAAAAAGAAAAGGGAAGATGAAAGAAAACCTGAAGCTTGTGTGTGTGTGTGTGTGTGTGTGTGTGAAAGAGAAAGAAAGAGAGAGACAAAGAGAGAGAGAGAGAGAGAGAGAGAGAGAGAGAGAGACAAGACATAAATTAAATGATAATGAAGATTCAAAATTGATTTTTAAATGATGGTCATTTATCAAGTTGTGTGTGGTTTTTTGTTATTTATTATATTTGTGTTTTAATTTTACACATCAGCCATGGGTTCCCCTGTCCTCCCCCTGCCCAGCCCAGGCCCCACCTTCCCCCCAGCCCCACCCCTCCATTCTCATCTCCTCCAGGGCCAAAACTCCCCTGGGGATTCATTTAAATCAGGTGGATTCAGTACAGGCAGGTCCAGTCCCCTCCTTCCAAGCTGAGCAAAGTGTCCTTGTGTAAGCCCAAGGTTCCAATCAGCCAGCTCATGCACTAAGGACAGAACCCTGTCCCACAGCCTGGGTGCCTCTCAAACAGATCAAGCTATTCAATTGTCTCACTTATCTAGAGGGCTTGCTCCAGCTGGGGGCTCCACAGTTTTTGGTTCATAATTCATGTGCTTCCATTTGTTTGGCTATTTGTCCCTGTGCTTTTCCAATCTTGGGCTCAACAATTCACACTCTTACAGTCCCTCCTCTTTCTCGACAATTGGACTCCTGGAGCTCCACCTGGGGCCTCCCCAAGGATCTCTGCATATACTTCCATCAGTTACTGGA
This sequence comes from Onychomys torridus, assembly GCF_903995425.1. Classification (NCBI taxonomy): domain Eukaryota; kingdom Metazoa; phylum Chordata; class Mammalia; order Rodentia; family Cricetidae; genus Onychomys; species Onychomys torridus. The sequence goes on from NC_050445.1 coordinate 130,615,581, forward strand.
TGAGAGTTCCAGCACAACTGTTAGGGTGTTTGGCCATCTGATCACCAGACTATACCAGATCAGGCTTTCTCTTGACCATTGCCAGCAGTCTACAGAGGATGTATCTTTGTGGATTTCTGGGGACCTCCAGCACTCTGCCTATTCCTGTTCTCATGTGGTCTTAATTTATCATGGTCTGTTATTCCCTGTTCTCCCTTTCTGTTCTTGATCCAGCTGGGATCTACTACTCCCTTAAGCTTTCTTTCCCTCAAACCTTGCCCTTCATTACTCCCACTGTCGTCCAGGTTGTTCATGTAGATCCCATCTATTTCTCTGTCATTGGGCAATCTCTGTGCCTTTCCTAGGGTCCCATTTTCTAGGTAGCCTCCCAGAAGGAGTATAGCAGTCTAGTCATCCTTGTTTTATATCTAGTATCCTACTATGAGTGAGTACATGCCATGTTTGTTCTTCTGAGTCTGGGTTACCTCACTCAGGATGATTTTTTTCTAGATCCATCCATTTGCCTACAACCTCATGATGTCATTGTTTTTCTCTGCTGAGTAGTACTCCATTATGTATACCTTGGGGTTACTCTAACTAAGCATGTGAAGGACCTTTATGACAAGAACTTAAAGTCCCTGAACAAAGAAACTGAAGAAGATGTCAGAAAATGGAAAGATCTCCCATCCTCATGGATAGGCAGGATTAACATAGTAAAAATGGCGATCTTACCAAAAGCAATCTATAGATTCAACACAATCCCCATCAAATTACCAACACAATTCTTCACAGACCTGGAAAGAATAATATTCAAGTTCATATGGAAAAACAAAATACCCAGGATAGCCAAAAGAATCCTGTACAATAAAACAACATCTGGAGGCATCATGATCCCTGACTTCAAGCTTTACTATAGAGCTACCATAATAAAAACAGCTTGGTACTGGCATAAAAACCGACATGTGGGCCAATGAAATTGAATTGAGGACCCTGACATTAATGTGCACACATATGAACTATAATTTTTGACAAAGAAGCCAAAAATGTACAATGGAAAAAAGAAAGCATCTTCAATAAATGGTGCTGGCATAACTGGATGTCAATGTATAAAAGGCTGCAAATAGATCCATATCTGTCACCGTGCACAAAACTTAAGTCCAAATGGATCAAAGACCTCAACATAACTCCAGCTACTCTGAACCTGATAGTAGAGAAAGTAGGAAGTAGTCTTGAACACACTGATACCTGAGATCACTTCCTAAATATAAAACCAGTAGCACAGACCTGTTGAAACTGAGAAGCTTTTGTAGAGCAAAGGACACAGTCAACAAAACAAAGCAACAGCCTACAGAATGGGAAAAGTTCTTCACCAACCCCACATCTGACAGAGGGCTGATATCCAGAATATATATTAAAAAAAAAAAAGAACTCAAGAAATTAGACATCAAAATGCCCAACACTCCAATTAAGAAATGGGCTATAGAACTAAACATAATTCTCAACAGAGGAAGCTCAAATGGCTGAAAGACATTTAAGGAATTGCTCAACAGCCCTAATTATCCAGGAAATGCAAATCAAAGTGACTCTGAGATACCACCTTACACCTGTCAGAATGGCTAAGATCAAAAACACAGAAGAGAGCTTATGCTGGAGAGGATGTGGAGCAAGGGGAATTCTCCTGCACTGCTGGTGGGAATGCAAGCTTGTACAGCCACTTTGGAAATCAATATGGCACCTCCTTAGAAAATTGAGAATCCATCTCCCTCAAGACCCAGCTATAGCACTCTTGGGCATATACCCAAGGAATGCTCAATCATACCACAAGGGCATTTGCTCAGCTATGTTCGTATCAGCATTGTTTGTAATAGCCACAACCTGGAAACAACCTAGATGCCCTTCAACTGAAGAATGGATAAAGAAAATATGGTACAAGTTGTGTGTTTTTAACCTCTTCATTAAAAAATACAGAAAGCCTAAACTAGCCTATCTAGTATATTTCACTACTCTTTCTGCTATGCAGCCTTGCAGTATGTTTAAAAGTAAAGGTAGACTAGGTCTCCTCTTTTGTTGTTGTTGTTGTTTTCCTTTTTTTTTTTTTTATAATACTCAAAATTATTTTTTAAACTCAAACTGATTGATTACATATGATACAAGGCTGTTTTAGAAATCTAATATTTCTGTTAATGTTTATTTTGGAGAAATAAATGGAATGAAGGGAGAACAGGTGGACTATTTTTAACAGGCCAACAAGTGTTCAATAATGAGACTTATATCACTATTTTAGAGATTGTAATACATGTTGATTTTGTTGATTTTGGACCTTAATTGAGTGAGCCAAAATTACCTGAATAAAGGAAGGGCAGAAGAATTAGTTTGTAACATTTGAACAGGTGTTTATTCATCAATAAAAAGACCCTGAATGACACAACTGAGCACTAACTTTCATCTTAAGTTCTCCTTCCAGAAAGAAATGAGCAGAAATGTACACATGTCCGCATACTCCTAACATCTTCCATAAACACGTCATTTACAAAGCATAAATAAAACATTTGGAGTAGGAATTGTGTCAGGATAAATGTCTGTCAATGGGACTTTAATACTGTTGATACAAAGTTGGAATGATATTGAATGACAATAAACAACAAGAAGTTAAAATGAAGAGTCAAGGACATTGCATTGTTGCTACACTTTTGAAACAACATAAAAATTCAAAGCAAACTTCCAACAAACCAATCCAGAAGTGGTACAGTTCATGTAAGGAACCCTGTGTCAGGGTTCCTTTGGCTGCATCCAACAGAGTAGAGAGCAGTTTCTACCACTTGTGTTCTATAAAAGAAAGACTTGCACTTCTAGTACCAGAAACCTGCACTCTAGGACAGCAGCTCTCCCTCATGTTACACACACACACACACACACACACACACACACACACACACACAAACACACACAAAACCACAACAATTTCAGTCTCTTGAGGATATGTTTGTTTCACGGATGCAGTGGCTTCTGAACACACTAGCCAAAGATCAGCTTACCACCTACAGACTCCACTCAATTAAAGAACTAGCCTGCCTGTGATCCTTTCCTGAATAGCAGACAAGAAAAATGCAACTAACAACCTGTTAGCAACTGCATGGACCTGACTGAATACCTGGTTCTGAATAGTGTGATTTATTGCCCCTCTCCTTAAAAACATCCAAACTTGCAGATTCCATGTACTCTTACTCTGAATAATGTCAGTATAAGAATTGGGCAACTTGAAGTGGTTTGTAGTCCAAGTATAATAAAGGAATCTGTGTCCAGGAATCAATAAACCTTTTAATTTCTTCCTCCATCTGAAGATCGAATTACTTTCATACCCACACACTGCATGAGCTGTACCTTTTTCTTAGTTTGGGATCCTCCATATTTGGCCAGTTTTTTGCCTTTTCCTATTATATCCCACAATTCCTCAGCATGAAGGCTTCACTAGTAATGACAGACTTGAACACTATTACAGAACATACTGCTACTCAAACATGTTTCTTCTGTGTATTACAAATGATATTTTCACCTCCCACTCTTGAACAGAAACTAGAGACATCCTGATTCAGGCATCAGCCTCACTATCTACATGTATGTCTCAGTCTATAAGCAACCTAAGATGCAGAAATCTTTGTACATCTTCATACACAAACATTTGTGCATTATGCATTTCATACTCATTGTTTGGTTTGGCCATCTATTCTTAATTATCAGCAGGAGAACTTAAAACAATTCAATATTCAGTACTCCTGTCCTGAGGCTTGGAATCAGTGGGGTTTCTTAGAAACATTACTGAGAAAGGCCAGACAGTGTGGCAGCCCAGGCCTGACCTTGCTGACTTTCCAGGGATCTGTACTTGAGTGATCGGTGTGAACAAATGCCTAGTAACAAAGCAGCTTCTTCAGGATACATGACACCTTCACCATCAGAAGTATCACACAGCCACTTTTGGCTGGATTAATAGGAAAGCTGATTTCTCTGCCTCTTCATTTCCTCCACTTTCTGCTGATATCTACCAGCTGCATCTGTGCCTCTGTTTGGTCATTGACACTTGGAAGAGAGTTCTGCATTCTCACATAATAACCCCAGTATCTAGGGGAAGCTTTATTCAGTACACATTTGGGGGATAATAAGAGAAGGTTAACAATTCCCCTCAACCCAATACACACCAATCATTTTACAGAGCATTTAGAAAATGAATTCCTACCACACCTCCATAAGAGCATATGCACTTATGAAGGGAATCCCAGAAACTTTCAACTTCCCTTTACCAATGGCCTCTAAATTGGATTAAGTAATAAATAATTTTGATTCTGGATTGTATCTTCCTAAGAAAGTGTATATTCACGGTACAGTAGTGAGCATAGCTACCTTATACTAAAATCCACCAACTTCTTAAGAAACTCTAACATGCTTATTGTATAGTAATCAGTGGTCTTGAGATTTGTGTGTCTTCCTACTGTGTTGCTTACTAAATAGTGCAGAAATCTTAGACAGGCTCAGTTTCTTAGTACTAGATTAATATTTAGTCAGCCAGTCATAAAATCCCTCAGCACCATGAACTACACACAGGAATGAAGAACCATGCTTAAGCAGAAGAAGAAGCTGGTGACACAAGACTCCCTGATCCATTGCCTCGTTAAGAGCTTTTTCTCAAAAGGGGAGCACCATAGGAGTCACTGTACACTGCTGACAGTGATATTGGTAACTCTCCTGGCTCCTAAAGAAGAGAGTGAAATCTCTCCTATTCTCACTGCCTCTGAAACAGTCAAACTGACCAGATTCCAGGGAGCAAGCCCAGGTTGTAGTAGCCTTAGCAATGGATCCCTGATTCTGCTGTCACCAAGTCACTACCTTCTTCAGGTTGGAACTCTGTGCTGGATTTTATCAGAATTGATTGTTACTAGTGATTGTCAGTTTGACAGGACTTGCAGTACGCAATGAGACAAAGATTGCACACCTGTGAGATATTTAGGATCACATGGGTATGTAGCCATGATTGTAAGGGATTATCATTATTAGGCTTTCTGAAGTGGAAAAACTCTCCCAACATCTTAGAGGCACCTTCTCATGGTGTTCAATACATAATGAAGCCTGTGAAGAAAATCTTTTGCCTGCTCTCCTGCTTGCTCTTGAATCTGGCTGTGGAGTTCTTTATCTACTTTGATCTCATCTTAATGCTGAGTACATATACTGGATTGCTGTCTCTGGCCAGGCCACTACTGTAGCCATATGTTACTGGCATCAGAATCCTGAATCTTTGGATCTTCAAAATGAGTTAAAATCTATTTTTTCTCTAGGAAACATTAAAGCCTTCAGTATCAGAAGGGGACAATAGTCATCCAGGTTCAAGGACAGAGCAGCTACTGTGTTCTCTGCTTCTCCACTGTGAAGACAGACATTCTTGGACTATGGACCCGCATTTTTTCACCCAATATGATAAAACTGTTAGTTTGTTAGTATTTTTCTCCCTCTTTTACTACTAGTGCCCCTGCTAATATTACCTCCTCCTCCTCCAATTTCTCTTTTTCCTCCCCCTCATTTTCCCTCTCCTCCTCCTCCTTCCTCCTCCTCCTCCTTCCTCCTCCTCCTCCTTCCTCCTCCTCCTCCTTCTTCCTCCTCTTCGTCATCCTCCTGCTCCTCCTTTTCCTCCACCTCCTCCACTTCTGCTTCCTCTTCTGCTTCTGTTTCTTCTGCTTCTTCAAGTCTGAAGCATGAAGATGTTGCTATTTTCTAGTGTCAACAGTACTGGAGTACCTGTCCCATAGTGATACAATGGCAAACTGCTGAATCATGAAGCAGAATCTCCAAATGTCACTTGTTCCTTCCACCTGCTGTTCTTTTCTCAAATGCAACAAGGCTGTGAAATCACAGTTAGGGTACAGTTAGGGTACTGCTACTCATACAGGCTTCTCTGTCCCTAAATCACTTTCTTATTTTTTAGTCCCAACAGCACAGATTTGAATAAAATTCCCTTGATAATTTTTAACCTTTAAGTCATTTCAAATGTGGCATTACTTGGGAGTCATATAGCAATAAAAACTCTATAGAGATTTATTGGTGAAATTATTTAGGCCACTCCACGTAGTTAAAAGGGAGGTTTATTTTGTGGGGTAACTTACAATGAAGGGGTAGGTTGCAGGATCTGGCAAAGGTCTAGTGCAGTCCGGCAGTGTTCTCTGTAGAACTCTGCTCCGTCTCCCTCCAGCATCCCGCCTCCGGGAACCAAGGGCACCTCCCCTCCCGATCCTCCTTCTTTGTTTCCTTCTCTGCCCTGCCTTGTGGACGCAACCATTACCGAAGCCTCAAAGGGGGTTGGAACTTCCTGGCCAATGCTGGGATGACTATCCACTACATCGATTCATAATAGCTGTTTTCTTATACAACATTATGTTCAGAATTGTAGTCCCTGTTTTGTAAAATGCCTGGTTTGTAACTGAAATATCCTTTATGAATTTTCTGTTGAATAATTGCTCCCCAACCGTTCACAGTATTTTTGGAGGGAAACATTTGCATGTGTCCTAGGTAAATGGAACAGTTCACTGCAGGTAGATTCTTGGGAGTGCATTCCCTAAAGGCTCTTCTGCTCCTGTTTTCTGCTGTCATCGTACAGTCTATGTACATCTATGTCACTGAGTAGACACAAAATGCCTTTCATATTATCAACTGGAATGCTGAAAACTTGATACAAAGTAAACATGTCATTTTTCAACTTTCATCAGGCATTTGTCACAGCCATGCAGAAATACCTCGCACTTCTTTAGACAGAGTCTACTCTCAGGCAGAGGCTGCAGTGCCTGCTATCCTAGAGCACCTAGAAAAGTATAATACAGAATTCAGTCAGGACAAAACAATTACAAAGGAGGATATTCTGTGAACCAACTGGTAAGAAAACTTCAATGTTGAGATTTAAATTTATGGTTGGATGAAACTAAGGTTTCTGTTTTAGATATTATGGAAGAATGAATTACTACAAGGCCAAAGAAAGCCACCCTAACAGACAGAGTTTTATCTGAGCGTACTCCATGTAGAGCATCTTAGAGAATATGAAGGAGTCACCCATCTTGGGTGTTGTTCCATGGGTGATATGGTTGTATGGGCTTTCCTTTGCAAGGCTGCCTCTCTCTTCAAGTATGAAAATGAACCTTCTTTTGAGAGTGCTCTTCCAGGATAATGATACACACAGCGGGTCCGTGTCACTGAAAACTGTGTTCCCTACTTTGGAGAGTGCTCTTCCAGGATGGTGATACACACAGCGGGTCCGTATCACTGAAAACTGTGTTCCCTTGAACAGATTGCGGGATGGTAGAATGACACAAGTAGCATATTGATATTTAAATGAGCACCTGTTAGAGAAGTTCTCCATTTCTGGAGAGCAAGCCTATGCCAAGTGGGAAAAGAGCAGGAGCAATCATCTGTGGCAGTTAAGGAACACCAGGGTGTGTATAATTTCAAGCTCATACCATTTTGATGGGAAATGGAGAAATTTCCTGACCTTAGAAGGCTTTGATGGAACTAGTTGAGAAGATCCTTAATAAATTCAGAATCATTCTGAACTGGATAACAGATCTGTCCCTTCCTCATTTGATAATCCCTCATTTTAAACCAATTTTCATATTCATCCCAACAATAGCCCTGATTGTGACCTAAGAGTATGGAATTCTGTAATTAATAAATCCAGGCCCACCAATGAAAAAAGTAAATACAATTTTATCAAATCTTTGTGTTTATATCTGGAGGACAGTCAGCATGCACAGGAAAAAGAGTGTTAAATATTCCACACTACTCTACTTGAAGAATTGCACATTGACATTCTTTGGGCAACAGAAAGGAACATGTTCTCTGCAGACAAACCTGTATTGCTGTTGCTTTTCTTGGGCCTATAGGGCTTCTGGACTCTGCAGAATCGCAGAGATGAGCATAGACCATCCCACAGAAGCTCCTGCTGATTTGCAAATATCTGTGGCAGCACACATTGCCCTGAAAATTTCTTAATAGCTTGATCACACTGTGTGCAGGACACATTCCTAGCCAGAATACAATGGGACAATGACCTCACTCAGCAATAACATTCCTACTGCTGATTATCATGTAGGCTAGGTTAGCACTAGGTACTTTAGCATCCCATTATAGTAAGTACTGTGTGTGTTTTCTGGAATTAACTATGTGTATTTGTTATTTTTTTTCTACGTCAAGTTGAGATGTGACACTCAGATGACTTAGTCTCCATCTTCTCTGTCTGGAGCTCTGGAAGGCAGGATCACCATGAACTGCCAGGACTAACCGAGTAGCAAAAAAATCTAAGGATAGATTCTAAGCTTCTCATCTCTAAGTACTAAAATTGGTAACATGGCATCATAGCCAGGTTCAGTGACAGCACATCTGGGACAGACTTTATTCCCTCTATCAACAGTCAGAAGTCTGAGGATATTGCATCAGAATATGCCTCACACATAGAGGAACTAGACATTTGCCCCCATTCATAACTGAGAAGCTATCTCCAATTGACAACTCCTCACAAAAAAAAAAAAAAAAAAAAAAAAAAAAAATTCAATCTTACTGGGTATAAAAACTACAACAGCAGTGGATGGCTCACACAAAATAAACTCAATGGTACTTTATAGGTATTTTATCTCATAATGCTTTGTTTGGGCATTTTTCACCTTACTGGTCTTCTGCTTATATACTACACTTCCTGATTATTTGTTATGAGTTTTGCGTATATGCATGTGTATATGTCTCTGTATGTATAAGTGTTTATCATATTTCCCCCTCTGTTTTGTTTTATTCTGGTTTGATTGCTTTCTTATTTGCCTATTTGTATGCTAAACTAGGAGAAATGGAAACTGTTGATTTGGAGATGAGGATAAGGAAAAAGAGGAGGGGAAACTACAGTCAAAATATATTGTGTGGAAAAATGATTTTTAAAAAAAATAATTTTTGTTGTGGAATCATTTTATGGACACTGTGAAGTTGTGTCACTCTGGTTGGTTCAATAAAGAGCTGAGCATCCAATAGGTAGGCAGGATTTCCAGGCAGAGAGGGTTCTGGGAAGAAGAGAGGCAGAGATGAAAGGAGACAGAGTGGAAGCAGGAAAGCACAATGAACGGTATGTGGACAAGGTAAACCATCCTTGGGGCAGCACAGTGATGAATCGAAATGGGTTAATTTAAGTTATAAGAGCTAGCTAATAAAAGCTTAAACTATTAGTTAAGCTTTCATAATGAATAGTGAGTCTACATGTTGTGATTTGGGAGCTAGCTGGTGGAATAGAGACTTCACAAGTATTCCTTTCATACATATATGTATGACAATATAAACAATTTGTGGAAGCTATTATGAGAGGGTAAAGTTCCCCAGTCGCTCCTACTGATGCCTCTGCCTACTAATACTGTTGTGGTTTAAAAGAAAATGTCTGCCAGGTGGTGGTGGTGCATGCCTTTAATCCCAGTACTCGGGAGGCAGAGCCAGGCAGATCTTTGTGAGTTCCAGGCCAGCCTGGTCTACCAAGTGAGTTCCAGGAAAGGCACAAAGCTACACAGAGAAACCCTGTCTTGAAAAAAAATATGTCCCCCAAAGGGATTGGCACTATTAGAAAATGTGCATTTTCGCAGTAGGTATTGTCCTGTTGGAGAAAATGTGTCACTATGGAGATGCACTTTGAGGTCTTTTTCTCACGCTTCACTCAGTGTGACAGTCAGTCAGTCAACTTCCTGTTGCATTCTGGTCAAGATGCAGCCAGCACCATATTTGCCTCCACACAGTCATGCTCCTCATCATAATGATAATGGACTGAACCACTGAAACTGTAAGTTACCACCTCAATTAAATGTATTCTTTGTGAAAATTGCCATGGCCATGGTGTCTTTTTACATCAATAGAAACCCAAATCAAGACAAATATTTTACCAGATACAACCAAATTTTTTTGTTTCTTTGCATAAGTGGCATTTATTTATTTGAAAATGAGCAAGGTGTTCAACATGTCTAAGCTGAAGAGTTTAATTATCTTTTACACATATGAAAGAGATATCATAGAGTACTTTGGAAAATTAGTATGAATAATACTATAGTACAGCAATCACATGTGAATATTTACATGTACATACTTGACCAATAAAGTTATAAGAGGTGTGAGGAAGGATGGGGGTGCACAAAGTTCAGTGGATCATGAGAGAGTAAAAGAGACTAAGCATGTATATAAGGAGGAATAGTTTTATTTCATACATGGAGGGTGGGTGTGGGATGGGGTGGATCTGGGAAGTCTCGGTAGTGATGGGCAAATAGGATCAAAATATAATGTATAAAATTATCAGATTTAAAAATATGTTTAAATAAATATGATAACAATTTTCTACAAAAAAGCAATATCATATTGATTCAAGAGTCTAGGATCTTGGGATTAAAAATTGGTAAACAAAATTTTTTTTAAAGGTGTACTTTCGCTTCTACTATGTGTGAGCACATATGCCTACATGTATACATTACAGGCATTATAATTTGAATGTAATTGGCTACCATAAACTCATAGTGCATGACACTATTAGGTCATCACACTGCCACCCCTTGAGGCTAAACAGACAAGTGTGGTGGGTATTGTGTTCCCTGAAATATTGTGTGTTCCCCGAAATAAACATATCTGGGGTCAGAGAACAGACAGCCACTAGAACAGAGCCAGAAATGGTGGCTAGAAAATGGGAAGAGTAAGCCATAGCAGAAGTTGGGCGGTGGTGGTACACGCCTTTAATCCCAGCACTTGGGAGGCAGAGCTAGCCAGATCTCTGAGTTCAAGGCCACTTTAGAAACAGCTAAACATGGTGATCACGCCTTTAATCCCAGGGAGTGGGGACAGAAAGAAAAAGGTATATAAGGCCTGAGGACCAGGAACTAAAGAGGAAAAAGCATGTAGTTTAAGCTTTGGAGCAACACAGTTCAGCTGAGATTCATGTGGAGGAGGACTCAGAAGCTTCCAGCCTGAGGAAACAGGACCACCTAAGGAACTAGCAAGGTGAGATAGCTGTGGCTTGTTCTGCTTCTCTGATCTTCCAGCATTCACCCCAATAACTGGCCTTGGGTTTGAGTTTTATTAATAAGAACTTTTAAGTTTCCTACTACAGACAAGGTCTTGGGTTTGTAAAATTCCTTATTAAAGACTTACAATATCAACCATTAAGATTCTAGTTCAACACTATATCATCATCATAAAATACAAACTGCCTTTTGCTCCCAGACTATGAGGTCTTCCTAGACATATAGAACCTTACTTAAGTACATTTTCTAATTGTACAAACTAGAGTTGCTAAGCTTGTCAAAATTTATAGTTTGATTGGACTCAACGGTGCTCATTCTTAAGATGGGTATGTTAGTTTTAGTATTGAGCCTTAGCAGATGTAATTTTCATCTTATTTTACGGAAAAGTGTATAGTAAAGTATACTTGATTGTAATATTAGAAAGTGTGTAATAACTTCCACATCTTTATGTCCTATCATAAACAAATTATATGAACTCCAAGTACCAAGGAAATGGAGTTTTCCAACAAATTCATGTTCAAAGAAGGAGCTGTAGGTGTCATCTAGCTATATATCATGTCTTGGTGCTAGCAAAAGCTGATAATTCTACACCATAGCTACCCTGATGGGAATCTATGGAGAGAAAAAATATGTTAAATTGGTGGATACTCAAAGTGGACATACAATCATCAGTCTCAGATGAAAGGAGTAACAGTGAAGTTTCTTGGGCTTCTATGTTGGAATAAGCTTTCTTAAAGTGAAGTAGGAATTTCAGATATTTAGACTGACTACATCAAAAAAATACCACACAACTACTGTGTAACAGTAGGACACAGACACTTCAGATGAATAGAGAGGTGTCTCTGTGGCAGCCCCTGGTATAAAGGGTCTACCCAGAAACTGACTTTTAAGTACCTGGAATATGAGAAATGAAAGTTCCTGGTGAAGAGGTTCCTGTGTGTAGGTGATGGCCAAAAGTGTATATCAGAGGGATCAAAGGAATATAGTGGAATTTTTTTATCTCCAGAGATAATTCCGTTACTCATAAATATAGATTTTCTTATTTATTAAAACTAACTCTGTGTAGTAAGGAAAAGAGAAATGTCAGAGCCATATTAAAACACAATTAGCACTACAAATCTGAAACTTATAATGACAGCTAAGGCATAAACCACAACAGAGCTAATTCTCACTTTTATGTTTGTCCCTTTTAAAAATGAACTTTGGGCTTACACGGGGACACTTTACTCAGTCTGGAAGAAGGGAACTGGACCTTCCTGTACTGAATCCACCAGGTTTAAATGAATCCCCAGGGAAGTCTTGGCCCTGGAGGAGATGGGAATGGAGGAGAGGGGCTGGGATGGCGGAGGACAGGGGAACCCATGGCTGATGTGTTAAATTAAAACACAAATATAATATATTTTTAAAAAGTAGAAAAATAAATAAAAACATTATGTGTGCTAATGATTTGTGTGCATATGTATGTGCACCATGTTACCTTTGGAGGTGGGAAGAGTGCATTCCATAGATTCCATGGAATGGGAGTTACACATGGTTGTGAGCAGCCATATAGATGCTAAGAACATAACTCAGGTTCTCTAGCAAGAAAAAGAAATGTTCTTAACACTGAACCCTCTCTCCAGGCCCTATCCCAGTTGGGTAAAACTATTGTTCATTGTTTTATATTTTTTTGTAGTATTTCTTCACTCCAAGAGTCTAACACCATGAGATTCAGAGTAGAATAAATTCACAAATTTATCTTCACCGTCTGAAATGGATGTTATTTCAAAATAAAGAAATGAGAGTTTGTCTGCCCATGCAAAATGGATATGAGAGAACAGCAGAATGAATCAGTTGATAGGACAGAATGAAACCATTGGAGCTGAGGGATAGATTCACAGCAGTGACTGTAGTGGTGATGTGGGCTTATCAAGTTGTTATAGTGAATACATGTGATTAATGTCACACATACATTAATAAAGTGCCTTTTTCATTTTAGAAAATCTGGACCTGTCTAGACTGTTTTGAATTTACCAGGTTGAACTGAATCCCCAGGAGAGTCTTTGGCCTGGAGGAGATGGGAATGGGAGATGAAGGGGGCCAGAGGCGGGAGGGGAGAGGACAGGGGAATCCATGGCTGATATGTAAAATTAAATTAAATTTATTGGGTATACGTCCAAGAGTGCTACAGCTGAGTCTTGGGGGAGATGGATTCCCAATTTTCTAAGGAAGCACCATATTAATTTCCAAAGTGGCTGTACAAGCTTGCATTCCCACCAGCAGTGGAGGAGAGTTCCCCTTGCTCTACATCCTCTCTAGCATAAGATGTCTTCAGTGTTTTTGATCTTAGCCACACTGACAGGTGTAAGGTGGTATCTCAGAGTCGTTTTGATTTGCATTTCCTGGATAATTAGGGATGATGAGCAATCCCCTAAATGTCTTTCAACCATTTGAACTTCCTCTGTTGAGAATTCTCTGTTTAGTTCTATAGCCCATTTCTTAATTGGACTGTTGGGCATTTTGATGTCTAATTTCTTGAGTTCTTTACATATTCTGGATATCAGCCCTCTGTGAGGTGTGGGGTTGGAGAAGATCTTTTCCCATTCTGTAGGGTGTCACTTTGTCTTGTTGACCATGTCCTTTGCTCTACAAAAGCTTCTTAGTTTCAACAGGTCCCATTGATTGATTGTTTCTCTCAGTGTCTGTGCTACTGGTGTTATATTTAGAAAGTGATCTCTGGTGGCAATGCGTTCAACAGTACTTCCTACTTTCTCTTCTATCAGGTTCAGGGTAACTGGATTTATTTTGAGGTCTTTAATCCACTTGGACTTAAGTTTTGTGCATGGTGACAAATATGGATCTATTTGCAGCCTTCTACACATTGATATCCAGTTATGCCAGCAACATTTGTTGAAGATGCTTTCTTTTTTCCATTATACATTTTTGGCTTCTCAATCATACCACAGGGGCATTTGCTTAGCTATGTTCATATCAGCTTTGTTTGTAATAGCCAGAACCTGGAAACAACCTAGATGCCCTTCAACTGAAGAATGGATAAAGAAAATATGGTACATATACACAATGGAGTACTACTCAGCAGAGAAAAACAATGACATCATGAGGTTTGCAGGCAAATGAATGGATCTAGAAAAAATCATCCTCAGTGAGGTGACCCAGACTCAGAAGGACAAACATGGTATGTACTCACTCATAGGAGGATACTAGATGTAAAACAAAGATGACTAGACTGCTACACAGCTATAGAGAGGCTACCTAGAAAATAGGACCCTAGAAAAGACACAGGGATCACCCAATGACAGAGAAATGGATGAGATCTACATAAACAACCTGGACGACAGTGGAAGTAATGAAGGGCAAGGTTTGAGGGAATGAGAGCTAAGGGGAACAGGAGATCCCAGCTGGATCAAGAACAGAAAGGGGGAACAAGAAATAACAGATCATGATAAAAGAAAGACCACATGTGAACAGGAACAGAAATCCACAAAGATACATCCTCTGTAGACTGCTGGCAATGGTCAAGAGAAAGCCTGATCTGACCTAGTCTGGTGATCAGATGACTAAACACCCTAACAGTCGTCTTGGAACTCTGATCCAATAACTGATGGAAGTGGATGCAGAGATCCTCAGCCAGGCCCCAGGTGGAGCTCCAGGTGTCCAACTGTCGAGAAAGAGGAGGGTCTGCAAGAGTGCGAATGGTTGAATCCAAGATTGCAAAAAGCACAGGGACAAATAGCCAATCGAGTGGAAGCACATGAATTATGAACCAACAGCTGAGGAGCCCCCATCTAGATCAGGCCCTCTGGATAAGTGAGACAATTGAATAGCTTGATCTTTTTGGGAGGCACCCAGTCTGTGGGACCAGGACCTGTCCTTAATGCATGAGCTGGCTGTTTGGAACCTTGGGCTTACACAGGGACACATGCTCAGTCTGGAAGGTGGGGACCTGCCTGTACTGAATCCACCAGGTTTAAATGAATCCCCAGGTGTGTCTTGGTCCTGGAGGACATGGGAATGGAGCAGAGAGGCTGGGGAGAAGGTGGAGTTGGGGGCAGGAGGGAGGAGGACAGGGGAACCCATGGCTGATGTGTAAAATTAAAACACATAATAATAGTAAAATAAATTTTAAAAAATAAAATAAAATAAAATAAATATGTTTAAAAAAAATTTTAAAAAGCCTTTACCCAAGCTTGAATTTTCAAATGATTTATTTCTACTTCTAACACTTTCATTATTTCTAAAAGAAAATGAGGAATATAAGTAGTGAAAAAAAAAAGAAATTAAAGTGAGTCTGTCAAAAAATAAATAAAATCAAGCCCACACAATTGACACATAGCTTTAAATAATAAGCATATGACACTGTTTATAAAGTTTTCCATAGACTTACCTTGTCTTTCACTCCTGCTACAATCAGGGAAAGTCTCCTAGGGAACCTGTATGTTAACAAGGAGTCCATGCTATGCTGAATAAGAACTTTGTAAGAATTATGTGTTTCTTTATTTTATTTTATTTCAATGAATTTCAAGAAAAATTTAAATGTATCTTTTAAAATTATTTACTGCTCTATTTGTTATTCAGGAGTATGTCCATTGTTTACACATTTCATTAATTTTTGTATTGCTTTAATTAATGTCTAATTGTTTTATGGTTACAAATGACACAAAATAGAATTATATTTTTAATTTTTTTAAATTTATCTTGTGGTATACTGTATTTTATGTTTTGGACCATGTTTTTGGATTTTTTTTTTCTAAAAAGAATAAGTTATTTCCTGAAACTAAATTGTGAAAATACTGCACAAGTATTTGTTAGAATTTTCTTGTCAGTAGTGTTCACTTACTCTGATTTTCTTTGTGATGACCATTGATGAAAATAAAGCACTATAGGGCCCTCTTTTACTGTATGGGAAAATTTGACTGTAGATCCAGAAATATTTTCTTTTTTGTCTATTTTACCCTGGGAAAAATGTGTACATATGCATGCATGTAAATAGTTTAGGAGTGGCCTATAAACTTGTTGTATTGACTGCTTTGCTGTAACACAATAAACAAAAGATTTCAATTCTGTTTGCTCACTAGTCTGCAGAAAAATCTAAATGCTTCCTTTTACACCCTGTCTCCCTGCACTTTAAGTGATATTTGTGTTATGCATATGACCTGTTGTTGTTGGTTATAATTCTCACTCGTCAGGAAAATTCATGACTTATGTTCCAGTCTTTTTCAGTGTTTGTCTTTTACGTTCACTATGCTTTAGGGATCTATTGCTCTGTAATTAAAGAAAGCATTGATTGAAAACTTGCATATTTGACTCTTATCATTGATGTACAGAAATCCATATTTCAACATTGATCAGCAGAAATATTTAAGAGAAAAGAGAATTACTGTTGAAAAGTAATGATAAAGAAGAGGGACAGATGGATAGAGATGGGGAAAGAGTGAAAGCACCATTTTAAGGAAATGACCTCCAGGAGGAGAATGACAAGCTTTGCGTTAAGGTTGAGATCATAAGTATTTATGACACTCCACACAATAACTGCATAAAAGAAGAGATGAAAGTAGGAGAGAGACAAGTTTTGAAGGAGAAGGGAAGAGACTAAGATGGAAATTATAAACTGGCACTCCTGTGTGTAGTTGTAGAAAGAATGAGAGACAGAGATGATAGGCTATAAATAGGTAGGCAAATAGATGATAGATAAATAGACAGACAGACAGACAGACAGACAGACAGATAGATAGATAGATAGATAGATAGATAGATAGATAGAGATTTATTGATTCAATGTAGCAGAGAGACCATCTACAAAGGCTCCTGGAGAACTACATGACAAAGGTTGATGCCTTCTCGACTCTTGCTTACACTACAAGAACAAGGTAAAGAATAAACATTGTCCAACCACTAAAAACCAGGCAGTGGTGGCGTACGCCCTTAATCCTAGCACTCAGGAGGCAGAGCCAGGCAGATCTCTGTCAGTTCCAGGCCAGCCTGATCTATAGAGTGAGGTCCAGGACAGACACCAAAACTACACAGAGAAACCTTGACCCAACACACACACCCCAAAAAAGGAAAACCACTAGAATGAAATGAGTCATCATGAAGATACTAAGGTACTTAAATCAAATGGCCTTTTAAGAATATGAAGTACCAATGGTCTACTAACGTGTGTCACCACATGAGATCAACTTGAAAGCAAAAGCATCTTCTGTAGCTGTAAACATGTATAAGTGAGGCTTCTGTCAGTCCCTACATCTGCTCCTGAAGTCTGTTGCTGGTGAATCTTCTCCCATGGGCACTTTAGGGTGGCTGATGCAAAGTTCTCACCCTTTACTTCTTATAAGGCACCTAGTCCATATTGTGCTCTCATTCATCAAAATGTCATTTCCATGTATAATACCATGGCCATGCTAAGAGACAGAACAATATGGAACCTCCACATATTGAGAAACAGTGAAGAAACCTGATAAGGCTGTGGGAACTCTGATGTCCTGCCCCAAAACTGCTTTTCACAGCAAATAAGTAATACACCAGACTGAGAAGAACCATATCCTAGTAGATAGACAAGACCCCAGATTTAAAGCTTAGATTGCTGAGACACTTGCAGGCTTTGATGATGTTGATAACATTTAAAGAAGAATTGTACAGATTGCAACACTACACACACCGTGAACAAAGCATAGCCTATAGTAGCCGGGTTAAGTCTTAGGCATATTTTCAAGAGAAACTCATCCATTTCAAAACCCATAAATAAAAGTGCTAGAGCCAACAATTGTGGTATATTTAAAAATAGCAATATAAAGACTTAAGAAGCATTTGAAAGGCAGCAAAATTAAATATCTAAATGAATATAGCAACTTTTGGGTTGCATATCCTTTAGAAAATAAAATATACACAATGCTTATATAAGATAACCAAAATAATGCTCTCATCCACTTAGAAGGATAAAAAGGAATATGAATCAAATCTCAGCACTTAAAATGTAGAATGATAATTTAACAAACATGAACACATCAATAAAAGGAAGTATTAAAATGAAGTTCAAGAAATTAATGAAAAAATTTTGAAGATGAACATTTTAAACAATAAAAAATTAATGAGATGAAATTCTTCTGATGCAAAGGCAATGCTATGGCTGTTAAAGTTTGAAAGACTAGAAATTTGTGTCACTTGAAGTCCAGCCAGATGAGTCTAGCTGGAGCTCTCAACTGCAAATAGTTGCCCAAGATCCCTTGTGCCTGCCTCTCACAGTGATGCAGAGTGAACTGCTCCTCTCCAGTCAAGCGACTCATTGCAGCTTTGTTAGGGTCTGCATCTCTGTATGTAATATGTAATTTGGTAGCAGTAATAAACTCCCAAATCTTCAGGCTCCACTCTGCTGATTTTGAGAGCGAAATCTGTCCCTGACCCACTGCCACTGAACCTGTCTGGGATTCCAGAGTCAAGATTGGACACTTGATAAATTAGGTGCTGGAGAGACTGGCCTTTTTTCTGTAACAACCAATTCAAATGAGTTTTTCCATCACTACTATATATGAGGCTCTGACTTGAATGGCAAGACATGGAAGCTGACTGTCCAATGGTAACTGACAAAGAGCGTGGAAACTGGGTCAGCAGAGCATCACCACTGGTTCCTGAAATTAGAATAGAGTAGTAAAAAGTCATTTGCAAATTTCTTGAGCAATCTTTTTGAAATCCTTTGTTATTCATTTCAAGTGAAATCCTGGTAATTTTTCTGTTTTTTTAAAAAAAATATATCAATTTTTATTTTAAAAAAAAAAGTGAGTAGGAGTCCTAAGGCCATAGTCTATACCACCCCATCCCATCTCATTCAGAATTTTCATCATAGGACAGCTCCTGTCTCTAATTTCTCATTATCACATAACTAAAACTCACATGCCCGTTCTGGAGTATAGGACTTGCTTCATCACACATGGACACACATATACAACAAAAGCTCACCCTCCATCCCCATTCTCCACGTTCATCTCCCTTTATCCTTACCCAGAATCCAGAACATAAACAGAAACAGGGACTGGACAGGACACATCATTTTGAGAAGATGAATTAAAGAGAGTTGTCAGTGAAGACAAGAGCACCATTGAGCTTTTATCTCAGCTCAACAAGGCAAGGAGCTCCCTAAGGAGCAATATGCAAATACCCTGGTCTGCATAGCAGTGTACATAGTGGAGACAATTATCTGGGCTTCTCACATTTGAAGAATGACTCAAAAAGGTCTTCTATATCAGGAGTGAACATAATTAAAGAAAATGTGGTGACTGATGGCAAACTAGCAGAATGCTGAAAAACTGACAATGTAGTTCAAATAAGTTGTCAATATGGATTAACAAAGAAGTCTAGTCTAATTTGAAATTTACTTAGATTTTATCTAAAAACAGGCAGCTAAATTATAGAAAACTGGGAGAATGTAATTAATACACACAGCTAATTACCCTCAGGGATGAAATGAACTCCCATAACTTTGTGCTCATAGTCTCCAGTGCACAGCAAGTTTACAAGATGGAAGCAAATTATTCAATATTCTAGATCTTTAATTATAATAAAGGAGACTAAGTGATTAAAGTGTTTCACAAAGAAGTGTACAAAAGAAGCGCTACCATATATATTCAAACACAATATTCTATCACAAAGAAATGGGCACATAAAAGCATTACCATTCATAGCATATATATACACACACATCATTTTCATAGTATTGAAATGATTTTTAGATAAAATTCTCTTAAGCCTACATGTGAGACAGGCTGAAGTTTTTACTGTCACTGCAGATTATGTATTATTTTCATTCTCTAATCTCATTTGAATGAAACCATACAGCATATATCCTTCAGTGACTTAACTTCATTTTCATAGTACAACTGTTTCTTTAAAGATTCACTTATGTTCTGTGAATAAATAAATAATGTGCTTCTATTTCTGGTTCTCCTAGTAATAAAACCATTTATTCTTTTATATACACTTTTACCTTGAGAAGTTATTAATAAACATACTATCAATGTCTTTGTATCAGATCATAAATGAAGAAACATATCTGTTTATCTTGAACAGATACACAGGCGTATATTTGGTACCCTCCATGTCAGATATAAAAATGAAGCCAAATATACTTCATTCGCTATAGATTTCTTTGCATAGCATTGTCAACGTTTGGTAATGTGCATCCTCTCTCTGTTACAGTTACATTAACTTATATATCTCTTGATTATTTCATTCTTTTTTTAAAGTTTTGTTTTGTTTCCTGGTACAAGGGAGATATTATGCTTCAAAATATAAATGTAAATGTATTCCTTGTCCTTTGTACACAAATCTCCCTGTATTTTTCATTGTTCTTTTTAATTTTTTTCTTTTTGGTTATTGACTGCTAAGTATGAACATCAGTTGGATGTTCTTGCCTTCCAGATTTGTTTGACCAATTGTGGCCATTGTTATTAAGTAAATGACCAGATATAAAATGTAGTTTCCTGTAGAAAGGTGTTGGTTACATAAGGCAAATGACAAAGTCACATTTCCTATGTTTAGCAATTATCTTCATAAAATCTAATTTTCAACATGTAGAAACCCAAAATGACAACACAGGGAAGCCACAAATCCCACCTCAAATGGTTAAACAAAAGACAATAATCAAATTACAATCATCTGAACAAAAGACAGAACAAGCTCATTTCCATAAAAACAACAACAACAACAAAATCTACTGCATAATGACACAGGTAAGTTGGCCCTCATAGATTGAAAATTATCACAGAGTTTAATGTAAACATGAAACTAGAACATCTTAAAGTATAATGAAGGGACATTATAGTGAGCCTGTGGTTTTCAGATGACTTAGACAACACCAAACTGATAATCTATAAAGGGAAAAGTAAAAGAAAGACTTTAATAACATGTCATATATTTATCAGTGAAAAACACTGGCAAGAGACAAAGATGTTTTCAATAATCTCTTTCCTAAAGGAACTCCAGTTGAACTATGAATCCAAACAATATTTTATTCATTTTTACATAATGTATTTATTTTTAAAATTATAACTTAATTACATCATTTTAGAAGATAATGCAGTGTCCTCAAACTGTACCTCATAAAAAAGAATATGCACTTTAGATCCACATTATGTCTCACGCATTATTTGCATATTACAGTTTTCATATTGCTGCATTATATATATATGTAACAATAGTAATAATAATAATAATAATAATGATAATAATAATAATAATAATAAGGAGACTATCAACACGAGTGTTGCAGACTATAGATTATGCCACTGTTGTCTCAAAGAAATAGATTACATATATTATTAGCTTTACTGGCACCCAGATTCAACCCATCTCATGAATTAAAGCACCTTAAAATCATACGTTTTGGGGTTGGGGATTTAGCTCAGTGGTAGAGCACTTGCCTAGCAAGCACAAGGCCCTGGGTTCGATCCTCAGCTAAAAAAAAAAAAAAAAGGTTAAAAATCATGTTTTCACTAGTATACTTTTACGCACTGGGGAGCTGTAAAGGATGCAGTCTTCAATGATGAAATTTTCTCATGTGAACTTAAGTTCAAACCTTGGGCTTATTCTTTATCATTTATATCTGCCTTTCTCATTTCCTTGGTGTGGTGTGGTATCCAGGTGTGATAGTTTGAATGAGATAGCCCCAAAGGACTCATATGTTTGAGTAATCTATCCCTCTTTGTGAAACTGTTTGAAAAGGATTAGGAGGTGTGGCCTTTGGGGGAGAGGATTATCATGGGGATGAGCTATGAAGATTCAAAATATGCTACCATTCCCTATATTCTCTTTGGCTCCTGTTTGTGGTTCCTGATGTGAGCTCTGAGCTGTTAGTGCTGCCAGACTTTGCTGGTCATCATGAACTCTGAAATCATAAGGTCAGTTAAAGTCTTGATGGCATATGTTGCCTTGATCACTGTGTATCATCACAGCAAAAGAAAAGTAACTGAGACATTGTGATTCCACATGAGATCAGGAATCTGAAAATGAAATACAACCTGTACTTTCAGAAGTGAATACATGAAGGAAATATAAGTGATGACAGAGTCCTTGCTTCCTGTTAAATATTTTGTCAGTTAGCATTGCCCTGTATGCTCAGAATCTCACTGTTTTTTGTTTTTTTGTTTTTCTTTCTCAGTGAAAGAATTTCTTGTACATAGAAAACACAGGGACCAATCAAAATAAGGAAATAAATGCTAATTCTTTTGTTTGCCACTTTGGGTTTTATTGAGACATAGTCTTGATGTTGCTAGCTCAGATTTCTCTCAAATGTCTTAGGAATCCCAGGCTGACCCTGAAGTTACAGTCTTCCTGTTTCAGATTCCCAATGTAGGCATTATAGAGAACCCTTATAAAGCTCTTAATTGTACTTTTATGTATATATATATATACCAAATGAATACCTATGTATGTACATACAAACTTATATTCCCAATAATTAGGAAATGCAATCATTCATCTATTGACGTGTAGCTAATGAAAATGTGGTACACATATACAGTGCAATTTTATTCACTTACAAAGACAACTGAAATCAAGAAATTTGCAAGAAAATGTCTGGTAATGGAAAATGTATACTGAATGACATAAACTAATGTCATATGTTCATTCTCATAAGTGTGTCCTAATTTTGAAATGTTAGAATATAACCATGCATTGGCCACATTTAAAAGAAGAGATACCCTGTTGCCTACAGCAGGTATCCATTGCCAAAAGCTACTTGGTACCAGGTAGAGCCTAAAGATCTTCTACCACTTCTATAGCAGGGTTTATCTGTCAAGACTTTGTGTAGGTTTGTATAACTATTCAGCTTACATGATGACTGTGATTGTGATGGCCGTGTTATGTTCAGAAGACTGAATTTCACAGCACTCCTTCCCAACCTCTTTATCCTAAGTCTATCCACCACTGGTTGAGTTTTCACAGAATTTTGAGCTTCTATCACTGAATAGATACATGATAAGTGTATGTGAGTGTGTTGCAACTCTTGGGGAAAAGGTATCCTGACTGTTCAGGAGTCAGGTGAAACCTTGAGCTTCTAGGACAGCTTTAGCAACTAGAGCTGTGATGGGACAGCTCAGCCCTGGAGGGTAAGGTCTCCTGATTGCTCAGCACAGTCAGACAAGACCTGGAGCTGCTAGGACAGCTCAGCCCTGGAGGGTAAGGTCTCCTGACAGCTTGGAGCTGTTAGGGCAGCTCTGCAGAGAAAGGTACCCTGACTGTTCAGGAGTCAGACTACACCTGGTGAGGTGGAGGATGGTCCCCCTGCAGGATATAGCAATCCTGCTCCTCTCCTGGAGAGCTGCTTCAGCTGAGCTTTGCTCAGCTCCCAGTTAAGGGGGCTTCTCAGCAGAGTTCTGCTTCTTCTCCAGCGGAACATGTTGCTTCTTTTGCTTCACTCTCCTAAAGGGGAAACCACTGCAGAAATGTAGCAATCTCCTAAGGCTCCTTTGAAAAGTTGTTACTTTTTCTGCTCCACCTTGCTTAGCCCCTTAAGGGACCTCTTAGCAAGGTTATTCTGTTCAGTTCATTAAGGGATGTCTTAGCAAGGTTCTTCTTCACTGCACTGGAAAATGAAAATGTTCACACCCAAAACTCTTTTGAGAAAGAAATTTAATTGGGAAGGAGGAATCCAGGAGAGTAGCTGCTTCTACTAGGGAGGGAAAGAACAGCCAAAAAGCATTGGTTAGTTTTGTTTTGTTTGTTTTTTTAGTTTTTTTTTTTTTTTTTCTGCTCAGGGATTGGTTAGTTTTATGGGTTGGGCGAAGAGAGGGCCTTGATTTCAGAGCCAGACTGAGTTTCTTCCCCTGGCCTTTCTTAGCTTTGTGGCTCTAATTCTATGGCCAGGGCATAATTCTACACTGTCTCTGATTCTAGGGACAAAGTATGCTCCTTTGGTACTGATTTTAGAGTCAGGGCATGTTTCTTTGTTTCTGGGTTTGGAATAATGTGTTTCTTTATCTAGCTAAGGTCCCCAGATCCAGGTATGATTCTTTCCCTGGTTCAGGACTCCAGCATTAGGATATGTTTCTTTAGCCATCCCCTTTTCCCTACAGTAAGTCCTGAAATCCAGGCTTGATTTCTATTGAGGGATTCTTTGTAGTCTTCTTTGAGAAAGCATTATTGTCTTTCTAGGTTATAGATGTACAGTAAGTTCTCCAACATTCTTAAGTTATAGCCATGACACTTTCAGAGTGTTTTCCTTAGAGCCTTTTATATATACCTGTCATCCAAGGTTTTTTTGCTTACTCTGAATCTTCAGAAGTTCACATTTTCTTAAGTACATGCCCTCTTTTGAATGAAAATTATCTCCTAAGTCATCCCAAATATGTTTTGGGGACATAATCAAACCCAAGTTTTCAAATTCTCAACCTTAAACTCTCCTGTGTGAATAAAGAATGTCTGATCTGACCCACATTGCAGATGACTGCATTGTCCCTAACTATTGGGTCACACTATAGATCTGGAATTCTGTTTTATGTGCCTATTTTCTCTGATTCTTCATCCATATTAAATCATAATATTCAAATTCAAGGAATCAACTTAATGATTCTTCTCAAGAAATAAATGCCAGTCTCCATAGTGCTTCATAGTGCAATTCCAACTCCACCAACATCCCCATCAAAGTATGTAAGCCATAGGCTCAGTTCTAAACAATGCCAGACTGTGTGACTACCATAGACTCACTTACTAAACCCTATTCAGTCTTCTGAGTCATTATGTCCTTGTAAAGAAATTCACATTTTTTCTCTTTTACACTAATATTTTCATGTGTAAGTCTAATTACCACAATAAATTACAGACTTGATTTTTCATTTTTAAATTCCTTCTCGGAAATTTGAGAAAATGTGACCTGTTATATTAACATGTTGTGGTAGTGAATATTCAAAGTTGTTCGATAAAAGCTTTTCACATATTTTTAAAACTCATATTCAAAGAACAACTTGTATTTTGGAAACTCAATGATTTCATTGTACAGTTGTCCTATGACACAAGAGCCCATTCTTGGGAAGCATGCATGCTATAAGAAAGTAGAAGCAGGGACTGGAGTGTGTAAAGGGTACAATGAAGCAGACATTTTTGAATCGCTGGATTCAAAGTCTTGTTAATGAATTAATTTCAAAGCAGACTTGAAAGAAGGCTTATTGTAACTGAAGTGTCAAAAAATACAGTAAACAAAACTTAAGGCATTCTGGGAAGGACAAAAATACACTGTACCATTTATCATGTGTCCATCCCTGAGTGTTCTCCTTGTTCATCACTGGTGCTCTTATCAGCCACCCAGAATATCAGCAGTCCTGGGAACAAGGCCAGGTACTTCAATATTAACATTCAAACTCAAGTGCCATTGGTAGTCTGCTTAACTTTGGTCTGCGACTTGCATGAATGGAACTTTCTAGCGAAAAATATGCATTTTACAAATCTGAGCAGCTGTTGGAGAAAAGACAAGTAAAGGAAAGGAATGCTTTCATGAGAAAAATGATGTAAAATATTTTCTTGTTTTAATCACTGGACAAAAAAGGCATAGGTATGAAATTCTAGAATAGTGAGCACAGGCTATGAATTTCTAAGACAATGTCAGAGACTCATGCACTGGACAATGTTTGGAAGGGTATGTAAACATTCTTGGACCACTCCTTAATCATCAGAAGTACAAAACACACACATTGCATATTGACAATTGACAGATTTTATTCAGTGGAAGCATGAAGCTTAAGAAGTTTTCTGATATTTGTTGCTCCCAAGGTAACCCTCAAGGATATTATTAACAAATCTTAGAAACAGCCATTCTATGAGACATAGAAAATCTAAGTCTGTAAGAACATTCCCTCCTAAAGAATAACTATTCACAATAAGAGAGATCAAACAGTATTTAAAGATATTTTGCTAAATTTTCACTCATGTAAATATTATCCTGGAGGTTATTTTGTTCTATATGTTTCCTGTAGTCCATTGATGTTTGAATCACCTCGCCAGTTTATAGCAGCTCTCCAGCTCTTGTGGATACTGACTGGTTCCCTACAGGGACATTGAAGATGGGAGCTCTCATCTGGGAAAGGAGATAACAAAAGTGTGCTGTTGTTAAGGTATTGGCAGCAGGAATATCCTGGTCCCCATTCACTTCTCTGCATGGGAATCAGAGAGCTTAGCTGTAGAATTTCTCTGTAAACCTCCCCAGGTCTTTAGGAATAGGTCCCACTTCTCTCAAGTGAGATCTGATTCCCTGCAGATATTTTCCCCTCCGTGATGGCTGTCTCTGGTGTGAGGAACCAAACTCTCCCAGTAACTCCGAACCATACTATTTCCTTTGTTTTGTCTGTCCAGAACATAAATAATTCTTAGAATAAATACTTTGGTCCTCAGATTTCCATCTCAGTGTCTTCTAAAACCATGACACCACATACAAAACCTAAAAGGTTTTTCCTTTAAGAAGTTTCACTTCTAAATTGTATCATATTCTCACGTGATTATATATGTATCTATATGTAGTCTAATAAACACGAAAGAACATAATCATATGATAGTTGTCATTTTAATATCCACTTAATCCAAGTAATATGATGATCTTCACTTGTTTTCAGTTTCCTGAGATCACCATATCTTCATTTTGTTTATTGTTCAAAAATTTATTTCTTTATTTGGATACAAAGAAAAAGGAAATTATAAAATTTTCTGGTAAGTGGATATAACTCGATAAGTTTGTACTGTGTAAGTTTTAGAGTTGAGTACTTAATTTGGAGTAGTTGTTGAATCTGGGAAACCATTGTGCTAAGGATGAGTATGCACTTATGCCATGCTGGTTACACCACTTTACACCCAAAACAAGGAACTTATGAGGCAGCTTTGTCACCTCACTCAGGGAGGTTTTTGTTCATGGCTATATCACTGTGGGAGGTTCTTCTAGCTGTTGCTGACAGTAATAAACACCCACATCCTCAGGCTCCACTCTACTGATTTTCAGTATAAAGTCTGTTTCTGACCCACTGCCACTGAACCTGTTTGGGACTCCTGAGGCAAGGTTGGACATCTCATAGATCAGGAGCTGAGGAGACTCGCCTGGTCTCTGAAGGTACCAATTCAAGTAAGTGATGCCATTGCTATGTAGAAGACTCTTACTAGACCTGCAGGAGATGGAAGATGATTCTCCAAGACTAATAGGATTGGAAACTGCAGGCTGGGTCATCACAATATCTCCACTGGCTCCTGAAATAACAGAAATGAAAGGTTTTGTTCAAACAAAATGACACAAAATAATATTCCCTTCCTTTATTTATTTCCTACTTATTATGTCCATGACACATTCATAGTCTATAAATATTCAATATTAAATACCTATGTAGAGAGAGCACAGAGACTCACTAGAAATCACCTGGACCATCTGCTTTGATACTTGGCAGAGTTGCCACAAGAGCACAGGTTCTCCTCCCTTCATCCTCAAAACTTTGCAAGCCCATTCATGGAGAACAAGACTGGCAATCTCACACATGGATAGCACATGTATTTGCATCAGCATGGCCCCAGAAATCCCCAAGCCCTCCACAATATCCTTCTTCATCTTTGTTTCTTTCCTTACCAGGGAGCCAAAACACAAGCAGTCCCAGGAGTTGAGCAGGACACTTCATTCTGAGAACTTGATTTGAAGAGTCCTGAGTAGCCAAGGCAAAAAGAGGACCTAGCTTTTATCCTGTACCTGCAAGGAGAAGTCCACCCTAGGGAGCAATATGCAAATCCCCTGGTTGATACAGCTGTGTGAAAAGTACCAAGGAAGTGAAAAGACCACCCTTAAAGCAATGTACCATAAAGTGTCTCCTATGATTGTAGAAAAAATGGATTCATACCCTACTGCTTATTGCAGGGGGCAGTTAGTTACCACTGTGTAATCTTGCATAAATGGTGACATGTATGATCTATAAGGACCAAGCATGCCAAGATAGCACCACAGAATCAGCCTTTTCAACACACTTTGTGTTTGCTCATGTTTTTTTTGTTTGTTTGTTTGTTTGTTTTTGTTTTTTTCAGCACAGAATCTTTCTGGCTAAGAAAACCTAACTTTATTTGTTTGTTTGTTTTAATTTTGTCATATTGGCAACCCAATAAAGAAAATGAAAGGGACAAGTAATCCTCATTTTTACATGATAAATGACTCTCTATGGCCACTTACTAAAAGAATGTTGATACATTAAAATGGAAAAGGAGGAATGAAGTTATGAGAACATGCATATAATTCCCAATAGACAGTTTTTACTTGGACAAATACTTGGTTAGATTAATAGAATTTCTAATATTTAGTTATAGGACTCAAATAGGCAGATACAACACTAAATTCAGAGTGGGAAAGTTTAAATACTATTTCTTCTGTATTAGAACTCAAGCAATTGGTTTCTGAGACTCAAACCTGAAGCCCTAGGGCTTCAGTTCAAATTAATATATCATATCCTTCTAGAAATCTGTACAATTTTAAACTTTTGTTTATTGTATAAATAAGTAATAGCATATGTCTCTAGATTTCTATAGAAAACATGTTCATCACATGTTGGAAAATTTGGGGCATGGAGAGATAACACATCACACATGATTTAGTGGGGTTTTATATGATATTTTCAGTCTGGTATGGAAGGATTTTCTCTTTTGATAATTTCATATATATGCACAATAAAACATGATCACATTTATCCTCCATTTTCCCCTCCATGTGATTTTCCAATACCTTACCCTCCTAAAATTATGTCTTCTCTTTTTGTTTTGTGTTGTTTCTAGATAACCCATTGTGTCCAATTATTAAAATTCATATGGTAATGGTATATTCCCATACATTGGATCATGGGAAACCTACCAGTAACCACATCCTAAAAAGTAATAGTTCTTCTTCCCTCGGCAGCTATCAACTGCCAATAGCTTCTCT
Organism: Onychomys torridus; assembly: GCF_903995425.1. Taxonomy (NCBI): domain Eukaryota; kingdom Metazoa; phylum Chordata; class Mammalia; order Rodentia; family Cricetidae; genus Onychomys; species Onychomys torridus. Next base: position 130,644,525 of record NC_050445.1, read on the forward strand.
AGAAAGGATGGGAACTGGTTTCCATGATCTAAGTGAATGTAAGAACAGCATCTGTGACTTTATGCTCTTGTTATATTGCTAAATATTTGTGATGATAAACTGGTTTTTGAATACTTACACTTATATCTATTGACTGGTATTTCCTACAACCTTTGTCAGAGAAGCTTCTTTTGCAACAGGCTGCAGTCAATGCAGAGATACATACTGTTCAATAAGAGACTGAGTGCCAGGATCTAAATGTCGCATCATTATCACCACCACTTCTCCATGCATATACACATTACCAAGGCTATGAATCATATATTTTTGTAATTAAAAATAGACTCTTCTCTCATACAACACATCCCAACCACAGTTTCCCCTAACTCAACTCTATCTACCCTCCCGCAACTTCTCCTCTCTGTAAGACCCACTCCTTTTTTGTTTCCTTTTCAGAAACAGATTTATATTCAATATATAAGGAATTAAAATCAATACCATAATGAAATATTACTTCACAGTAATTATTAATTTTATAACAGAATAAATGACAAACACATTATCTGTGGAGAAATCATAAATTGTAGCATTATTACTGGGCATGGAAATGAGGTACAGCTCATAGAAAATATGGAAACTGACGAAGAGCCCAGGGATATGCCTGCCACTTGGCAAACCACTTTCACTCCAAGGTACTCCAAGTTCAGGAGAACTGAAGCCTGAAAGTAGTGTGAAAGTTTGCAGTCCCCTGTACACATCAGCATTATTCAGAATAGTCAAAGAGAGTGTAAATAAATTTTAGAACCCACACAATGAATTATAGCAATATCAGGATACAGTCATACCTTGATTAATGAATTCTGTGTAGTGTTTCATGAGATAAATTTGTAATTATGTAAATATCACAAAGAAAATATATATAAGCCTAGATTATAAAACGCTAAGTTAAGAGAGTATGCAAGTTGGAAAAGGTGGACTGGGAAGTGTTTTGTTTTGTTTTGTTTTGTTTGAGAAAACTTTATAAAGGTAGCATAGGGAAGTCTTAGAAGTAATTATTATGATTTATAAAATGAATGATATTTTACAATATACAATTGTGACATCACACTGGACATTGTGATACTACATTAGAGAAAACTGTCTTTCCCTTTGCCTCCAGTTATCAATAGGTTTTGGTTAAGGATGGGACTTGGTGTCCATTTACCCTTATTTCTACTAAGATTTTGTCTGGTTTAAAGCTGTGCGTGTTGCATGTGCTATCACAATCCTTGTGAGTTCATATGTGTATCAGCCCTGTTGTTAATGGATGAACCTATTTCTTTGGAGTCACCTACAACCCCTATCTCTTATAATCTTTCTGCCTCAAGAGGGAAGTTTTATCAACAAAGTTTTCCTGCTGCATGTGTGCAAAATTTGATCAGAATACAATACTCTATCCCCAAGAATACAATAATATTACTATAATAAAAATAACTTATGAAGGTGATAAAAGAGTTTGATATGTGGCAAAAAAAGCTTAATGAGTAACTATCTTCAAGTCTGATAACCTGAGTTTGAAACTATGTTATCCATGTGATAGAAGGAAAGAACTACTATCCATTTGTTCTCTGACTTCCATGTGTATGTTACCTCACACATATGAGTGCACATGCATACATACATGCACACACACTATATATATGTGTATGTGTGTGTATGTGTGTGTGCTGTATGCTGTGTTTTAGGTGCCATGAGTCATCCACATCCTCATTTACTTGGCTGTATTTGTGGATGATTTTAATCTGTGCATGTGGACAAGTTTAGGACAGTAAGTAAAACTAATCAGTCCATAACCCTTCCTTCATGTCTGACTGTTCTGAACTGTCCTTGGCACCACTCAACTCTGCTGCTGCTGTGACATGTAAACAGTGTATCTGTTGACAGAGAATCCAGGTAACTGCAAGACAACCTGGAAAATGCATCAGCTGTGACTTGAACTCCTGTGTGACTCAATATTTACCTCTTATAGGATCCTGGAGGATCTGCTGAGGTGCTCTCCAGAGAAACACGTGGGGGCAGCTGACTTTTCCAAGCACAAACAATTTATTGGAAGTATACCACCATGAGAGGAAGACCTGTACCTTGAAAGCAATAATAAATCATCAAATCCTCAAGCTTTGCCCTGTTGATTTTCAGTGTGAAATCTGTCCCTGCCTTACTGCCAGAATATATGTTTAGGACCACAGAAAATTGGTTAAAAACTTATAGATCAGGAGCTGTGGAGACCTGCCTAGTCTCTTCAGGTACCAACTCAAATAGTTGCTTGCACTACTAAGTAGCAGGCTATGACCAATGCTGCAGGAGATGGAGACTGACTGTCCAAGGTAGATAGCCAGCAACAATGGAGACTTGGTTAGCACAACATCCACTACTGGATCCTAAAATTATTAAGGCAGAAAATACATGGGGTTAAATATAAACACAGCAGGATATTTTTTATTTTCTTTTCATTATTTTATTCCTTTGTACCTTTTTAGTTACTCTTCTGAAAATATGAAATATAAAAATATATTTACAAAGGAATAGGGACTCTATATTTCTTTTATGGTAGGTATCACCATTTATGATTGCCAGAGTATACTTGAGAACATATGTCCTGCATTTTCCTGAAATAACTTTTACCTTAATAGAACTATTCTGATCATACTCATTCTGAAGGTAAACCCCACATATTTCAAATGTAAACAGAACACTCACTGAAAGCACAGGGTCAATAAATATGGCACACCCTTTGATTCTCATTTCTCATTTCACTTACCAGGGATCCAAAGCATCAGCAGTCCCAGGATCTGTCTTGACACCTCATGTTGTGTAACAGATGAGGAGTCTTTATCAGTCAGGTTATAAAGAGATTGGAGCTTTTATCTGAGAATGTGATGGAAATGTACTCACTAAGAAACATCATGACAATTCCTTACAGGGTTCAGCAGTACACAAAGGCAAAGTGAATTAAGGCAAACTTTCTTTAGGAAATGGTTGAATGTCTCCTGTGTTTGGAGGAGAGCAGTGCATTCTATACTGTTACAGCAATGAGAAGGACTTCAGGTTAAGAATGTTGGTCTGTGGTGGGATGTGATGCACACATCCCTTCCATCCTGAGACAGCATCAGATGCAGGCATAAAGGCTTGGACACTCACATCATCAGTTGCTGAGAGGATAATGGCCATTGTGTGTGGTTCCCAGCTCTTCTAGACAGTAATAAAGCTCTCCCACACTAACATAGATGTTTTCATCCACATGTTATATTGAACAGCAGTATGGACTAGGCTTATTGAAGTATGGCCTAATATTTTTGTCACCTGAATAATTATTTTAGAAAGTTCAATAATTGTTGAAAAACTATCTATCTTTGGATTTATAACTATAACCACACAAGAGAACTCAAGGACAAAGAGCTTGAGAGGTTTACAGATGGAGAGCTCACAGCCTTTTCCAAGGCAAGAGGCACATTAGAAGTGGGCATTATTTTATTTCACAGAATTTGAACAGATTTCATGTAAAAACTTGAACAATATAATACTCTATCATACTTCTTCATTGTGTTTATATGTAATTAATACATCAAAATACTCCTTAAGAATTCCTTCTAGACAATTATTTAGAATAAGAAAGAAAATTTTTACAGAATTTGCTTCTCAGTAGTGTTTCTTAGTGGTCTTCGTGTAGAATCGTGTGGTTTACTTGATTTCTTGCTCATTGGAAGAAACTCAGCTCCCATCTACTCTCTTTGTGGACTAGCACATCCAAGAGACCACATTTCATGAAGGCTATATAGAATTTTAGCAAAGAAAATAGTAAGTCCCAATATTTTCAGTGTGTGTTTCTTAAATTTACTGGGAGAAATATCAAGTAGGGAGATTAGAGCAAACCAGAAATTTTCTATTCAGGCCCCAAATGCTGTATGATAACATTCTTAGTTTGGGTTACAGGAAGATAGGGATTGGTTCACATTTTTTAAAATCAATTAATTAATAGTCACAGGGATGTTTGGTCACATACAGAATTAGACAATACATGGCTGTGTAAGGAATTAACAGGACCCAAAATGATCTAGTCCTCAATCTGTCACATTATTCCAGCACACAATCATGAGAATTCTGATCAGAACCAATGCCTGACTACCTAACACAGAATGATATGGGGCTATATCCTCTCTAGAATATTGTACCACAATGAAGTCAGAAGTAGCCAGATGAATTCAATGCTTACCAAACTCATAAGGACTTTCCTTATCTATTTTCCATACTTTCTTACTAAGTTGTTTTTAATACAAACTATAAGGCTGAAACTGTTAGACACTAGATCCTTTTGGTGCCTCTGCCTCACAGATCATGCCACACTCCTCTGCAATCTCTCTCTCTCCTTTGGGACTTCTGTTAGGATTGACAAGCTATGTACTGCTCTGACAAAGAGTCAACTCTTCTTGCTGACTGTCTTCTGGGAATGGGAAACACCTGATGAATAGCATGTAGCATAGATGACTGCTGTCTTGAGGTGTAGAATACTTAAGGTGTAAGACATCCCTCTCTCTATGAAACAAGAGTAGGTACCCTGCTTTGCCTGCAAGAACTGAAGCTCTCTTCTCGCAGTCTCTCTCTTGTTGTCTCTCTGTCTCTGTCTCTCTTCCCATGTGCTGTATATGGTGTTAAGAACTCTTAATAAAGTCCTTGCCTTGAAAGATGCTCCATCTTTGCATCCTTCCCCCTCAAAACCCTTCTCTTACTACCTAAAGTCTAAAATATGATAGACACTATGTCTTCTTTCTTACATGCTGACTTAAGTTAATCCTTTCCTTCTTTAAGTTGCATTCATCAGTGACTTTTGTCATGGTGACAAGAAAACATAAATAATATGTATGTCAAATATATGCATCTTTAAAATGTTTATATATATATATATATATATATATATATATATATATATATATATATACAGAGAATTCACTGTTTAGCTCTATAGCCCATTTTTAATTGGACTGTTGGGTATTTTGATATCTAATTTCTTGAGTTCTTTTTATATTCTGCACTGGATATCAGCCCTCTGTCAGATGTGGGGTTGGTGAAGATCTTTTCCCATTCTGTAGGGTGTCGCTTTGTCTTGTTGACTGAGTCCTTTGCTCTACAAAAGCTTCTCAGTTTCAACAGGTCCCATTGATTAATTGTTTCTCTTAGAGTCTGTGCTACTGGTGTTATATTTAGGAAGTGATCTCCGGTGCTAATCCATTCAGGAATACTTCCTACTTTCTCTTCTATCTGGTTCAGTGTAAGTGGATTTATGTTGAGGTCTTTGATCCACTTGGACTTAAGTTTTGTGCACTGTGTCAGATATGGATCTATTTGCAGTCTTCTACATGTTGACATCCACTATAGACTACTGCCAATGGTTGAGAGAAAGCCCAAGCTGACCTACTCGGGTGATTGGTTGGCCGAACACCCTAACTGTCATGATAGAACTCCCATCCAGTGACTGGTGGAAGCAGATGCAGTGATCCAAGGCCAAACCCCAGGTGGAGCTCCAGGAGTCCAATTGGCTAGAGAGACGGGGGTGTATATGAGCAAGAGATATCAAGACCATGATGGAAAAAGCACAGGGACAAATAGCTAAACTAGCAGAAACACATGAACTGTGAACTAATAGCTGAGGAGCCCCCTTAGAACTGGACCAGGCCCTCTGGATAAGTGATACAGTTGATGAGCTTGAACTGTTTAGGAGGCCTCCAGGCAGTGGAACCAGGACCTGTCCTTGGTGCATGAGCTGGATTTTTGGAACCTAGGGCCTATGTTGAGACACTTTTCACAGCCTTGGTGCAGGGAGGAGGGTACTGGACCTGCCTCAACTGAATCTACCAGGCTGGGCTGACTCCCCAGGGGAGACCTTGCCTTAGAGGAAATGGCAATTGGGGGGTGGATTGGGGAGGAAGGCTGGGGGCATGGGAGGAGGGAGGACAGAGGAATCTGTGGTTGATATATAAAATTAAATTTATTATAAAATAAAAATATTAATAAAAGAAACACATATTTTATGCTGTCAATGTTCAGCTGATTGGTTCTATTGAAGGCAAGCATGCTAGTCTCCAATCTTTGATTTGTTTGATTTGAGACAGAAACCACAGTAACAAGGAAAAGTTGAGGTAATAAGAAAAGCCTCAGTCCAAACTACATGGACAAATAGAGATCTTCTACGTTGTGACACACAATTGGATTTTTAGATCAAATTTTGCCTGGATAATTCCTCACATTACAAAAAAAGTCTTACAATATGTGATAGTTGATATTGACAGTGGTAGAATATTAATTGAAGATGTGTTACATTTGTTTAAGCTGTGGAACATTTTTTTAATGATGCAAAGATGTGTTGCATTCTTTTATGTTGCATTTGTTTAACTCTGTGAAGCTGTGTTACTTTGCTTGTCGAAAACACCCGAGTGGTCTAATAAAGAAGGGAACCGACAATAGCTAGGCAGGAGAAGGGATAGGTCTGGTTGGCAGGCAGAGAGAATAAATACAAGAAGAAATTTGGGAAGAGAAGATTCAGGAGTGCTGAAGAAGATAGAGAGGATACCAGGAGCCAGTTACCCAGCTACATAGTCAACCATGGAGTAAGAAGGAAAGAAACGTATATAGAATAGAGAAAGATAAAAGCTAAGAGACAAAAGATAGATGGGATAATTTAGGTTGAGAAAAACTGGCTAGAAACAAATAAAGTTAAGACCTGGCATTCATAAGCAAGAATAAATATGGGTAGAGCTGGGTGGAGGGCCCCCCAAAGAGTGTAGAGCCAAAAGAGCAGAGAGTAAAATACACCCCAAAACAGTTAACTTGACAGAATCTAGAAGCACCTGGGAAATACCTCTGGACACATATATGTGAAGGATTATGTCGACTGCTAATCCAGGGCATGCCTGTGAGTGAAAACCCACCTTAAATGTGGCAGGTCTCATCCTGTGGCTTGGGTTCTGCACTGAATGAAAAGGAGAAAGAGAGTTAAACTCTAGCCTTCATAACTTGCTGCTGCCTCCACCTGCTGCTCCTGTTTTTTCCTGACATGAAGGATGGCAAGCTCCAACTATGACCTCAAATAAGCCTTCTCTCCCATTAGCTGCTTTTGTAATTTTATCACAGCAGCAGGGAAAGTAACCAACCTATCAAAAGCATGAAGCCATAACCTTGAGAAATTGTCATGAATCTGAATCTCAATTATTAGAGTATTTAATTGTGTACTTTTAGGGAATAAAGTGAAATGTATTTTCAACATGTGTTTTCTTAAAGAATTTCATTAGGTAAAATAAATACCTCCTATAATATAGCTTCTTAAACTTCCTGTGGGCTTTTGTTCCCTTGATGCGGTAGATATTTCTAGTCATTTGGTGTAAGGTCGGATTCTGCCTGACGTCTGTAAAGTGATCATCATTTAATTCACTCTTTCTCAACCTGTGGATTGTGACCCTTATTGGGGTCAAATGATATTTTCATAAGGGTCACCTAAGACCATCCTGCATATCAGATATTAACATTACAATTCATAACAGAAGCAAAATAACAGTTAGGAGGTAGCAATGAAAGTAATTTCATATA
>NC_050445.1:130657117-130680077 GCF_903995425.1 Onychomys torridus
ACCTACAGACTCCACTCAATTAAAGAACTTGCCTGCCTGTGACCCTTTCCTGAATGAGCTACAATCATATAGCAGACAACAAAAATGCAACTAACAACCTGTTAGCAACTGCATGGACCTGACTGAATACCTTGTTCTAAATACTGTGATACATTTCCTCTCTCCTTAAAGACCTCCAAATTTGGACAGATTCCATGTAGTCTTACTCTGAATAATGTCAATATGAGAATTGGGCAACTTGAATTGGTTTGGAGTTCTAGTATAATAAAGAAATCTGTGTCCAGGAATTGATTTCTTCTAAATTTTCTTTCTGATGATTTGGCCACTGAGAAACATAAACTGTTAATACTCCTGTTTTGGGAGAGATTCTGTGAACTTTAATCAACAGTGGGGCAGAGCTTATATTTATAAACTAAAGGAATGGGACATTGTTGTCTAAATATGTTTAACTAATTGTATTAATACAAATATTATTGTGCTCCTACATTAGCTTGGATGAAGAGAAGAGAACTGGAAGAAATCTTTGTCTAAGACAGTACAAACAAACTGGTCATACACATGAAAAATGAATTAAAATATTAAATTTCCAAGTGGCAATCTTAGCTTCACTAATTATGGAAATGTAATATGTATATATAGAGACCACTCAGAATTTTCATCCTGCAGCTTAGGGTTATAGTCATGGAGTAAATAAAAAATACATATAATATGAAAGTTTGGACATGAGGAATATATTTTCCATGAATAGAAAACAAAAGAGAAGTGGATATATACTTGTATAATGGGATTTAAAAACCTAGAAGGAGACAAAATACTAATATGTAACAGTAAAGGAAGGAATTAACCAAAACATGTTTCTCAGTTACTTGTCTGTGATGCTGAGCAGCTTTGAGCAAGGGAAACCTGTTGGATGGGGACTAACTTTGATTCATGTTTACATGAGCTGGCCCTGTTTGCTCAGAGGACTCCTGACATGTCACCATCCTGTTGCAGAAGTAATGCTAGGCCTGTGGCAGTTCACTTGGCTGAGCTCTCAGCTGCAAATGCTTATCCTAAATTCTCCTGCATCTCACACAGATGCAGAATGTGTTGTGCTTATCATCCAATTTCAGTCTGGATGTGATTGTTTCATGGATGCAGTGTCTTTTGAACATGCTAGCCAAAGATCAGCTTACCACCTACAGACTCCACTCCTTGAAAGCACTTGCCTGTCTGTGACCCTTTCCTGAATGAGCTACAGGCATATAGCAGACAACAAAAATGCAACTAACAACCTGTTAGCAACTGTATGGACCTCAAAGAATACCTGGTTCTGAATAGTGTGATGTGTTGCCCTTCTCCTTAAAAACTTCCAAACTTGCAGATTACATGTAGTCTTACTCTGAATAATGTCAATATGAGAATTTGGCAATTTGAATTGGTTTGCAGTCCAAGTATAATAAAGGAATCTGTGTCCAGGAATCAATGAATCTTTTAATTTTTCTTTCTGATGATTTGGCCACTGAGATACATAAACTGTTAATACTCCTGTTTTGGGAGAGATTCCCTGTCCTTTAATCAACAGCAGGACAGAGCTTGTATTTATAAACTAAAGGAATGGGACATTGTTGCCTAAATATATTTAACTAATTGTATTAATACAAATATTATTGTGCTCTTACATGAGCTTGGATGAAGAGAAGAGAACTGGAGGAAATCTTTGTCTAAGGCAGTTCAAACAAATCAGATCATACACATGAATAATGAATTAAAATATTAAATTTCCAAGTGACAATCTTAGCTTCACTAATTATGGAAATGTAATATGTATATATAGAGACTACTCAGAATTTTCATCCTGCAGCTTAGGGTTATAGCCATGGATTAAATAAAAAATATATATAAAATCAAAGATTGGGTAGGAGGAATATATTTTACATATATAGAAAACAACAGTGAGGGAGATATATACATGTATATTTGCCATAACTGGATTTAAAAACCTAGAAGTAGACAAAAAAAGACTAGTATGCAACAGTAAAGGAAGGAATTTAACCAAAACATGTTTCTCAGTTACTTGTCTGTGATGCTGAGCAGCTTTGAGCAAGGGAAACCTGTTGGATTGGGACTAACTTTGATTCACATTTGCCTGAGCTGGTCCTGTTTGCTCAGAGGACTCCTGACATGTCATCATCCTGTTTTGGACATAATGCTAGGCCTGTGGCAATTCACTTGGCTGAGCTCTCAGCTGCAAATGCTTACCCTAATTCTCCAACATCTCTCACAGATGAAGAGTTTGTTGAGCTCCTTATCCAACAAGTCCACATTTGTCTGTTTGGCCATTTCATGAATAATATTTTTGTTAGTGTCCATGTCTCCGTGGAAATAACAAGTTTACCTTGAAAACAAAAATAAACTCCAATATACTTAGGCACCATCCTGTGGATTTTCTATGTAAAACAAGTTCTGATAACTGCTACTGCATGAATCTGGGACCCCGAGAGGCACACTTTGAAATATTTTATATGAGGAACTGTGGAGATTGCCTGGGCTCTGCAAGTGCCATGTCAGATAGGTGTCTCTGTTACTGTTTAGGTGGCTCTGACTAGCTCTGCAGGAGATGGAGGCTGGCTCTCAGAGTGTGACATCAGGAAAATTAGGGTCTGTGTCATCACATTGTCACCACTGGAAGTTGAAATTGAGGTAAGTGTAGTCATGTATCAATTATGAGAAATATCTAATTTCCTTTACTTTTTGAGTGAGATCTTCAAATTTTTGGCTTTATTTTTGTTCATACACCAAAAATACAATTTCACTAAAAAAATGTAAGCTGGAAATAATAATAAGTCTCTAAATACCACCATATTACCTACAAAATCCCATGCCGTTGTGTTAGCTAAGTTATTGATCATTGGAATGATAGGTTAACAGGTAAAGCCAAGACATCCAGGAGAAAAGAGCCAATGTTTTAAAATTGCTAAACTGTCTCTCTCAAATAAGAAGGGTAATATAATATATGATGTTGTCAGGGAGAGAGGTTTTTCTCAACAAAAATGGACTCATGGAAATCCTAAAATACATTTGGCAAATGTCAGCCATTAGTTGAGACACTAGTACAAATTCCAGCCCTTCAAGAGCTGGGCCAGAGGATCTATCTATACTATCATGACTGATTGATAATTTACTTATTGTAGCATGAACCTTAAAAGTTCTTATTAATAAAATCAAGCCCGAGGCCAGTTATTGGGGTGAATGCTGGAAGATCAGAGAAGCAGAACAAGCCACAGCTTCCTCACCTTGCTAGTTCCTCAGGTGATCCTATTTCCTCAGGCTGGAAACTTCTGAGTCCTCATCCCAGTGGCTCTCAGCTGAACTGTGCTGCTCCAAAGCCTGAACACTTCTCCATTTAAATGCTTAACTAACTACATGCTTTACTTACTTAGTTCCTGGTCCTCACGCCTTATATACCTTTTTCTTTCTGCCCCCACTCCCTGGGATTAAAGGCATGGGTCACCATGCTTAGCTGTTTCTAAAGTGACCTTGAACTCAGAGATCTAGCTAGTTCTGCCTCCCAAGTGCTGGGATTAAAGGTGTGCACCACCACTGCCTAACTTCTGCTATGGCTTGCTCTGACCCATTTTCTAGCCACCATTTCTGGCTCTGTTCTAGTGGCCGTCCTGCTCTCTGACCCCAGATAATTTTATTTCGGGGAACACACAATATTTTGGGGAACACAATACCACCACAACTTATTCACTCTTTACAAAGTGGGTTTATGGTACAGAGTGTTTCATCTATAAGAGAAGAACTAAAATGCATTAAACTATCTAGACTAGACATGGAATGTGTATCATGTATTCCTACATGAAATATTTGCTAAAAGTGAGAGGGAGACATTTTGTGTTGCGGGGGTTATTCTTCCATGTACAAGTTTTTCTCATTGTTCTAAGTATTTTGTTTTAATTAATAACTCCCCCAGACCTTTCAATCTTGAGCTTTCTCAAGATTTTTCTTCTTTATGTTCTGTCAAGTTTTGCCTTCAAAATGGGAGATCTAAAATTGTTCCCCAGTCTTACACATATTTCACTCAGGTTTTCATTCTACCCATTTCCATATTGTTTACCCCGTGGCTTGTGTTACTGAAAGGTGACACTCCATCTGGTGCATATAGAGAATGATTTCATCAAACAATCCTCTTATCATTTTGTCATATATCAGAGCAAATGCAATTTTCTAGCTCAACATTTCATAAAATAAAGCTTTTTCTAAACAATTGATATGATAAATTTAACTGGCCTTCACTTTTAATCATCTCATAAATGAGAAACGTCCAAGCAATTACGTTCCCTCAAAAGTCCTGTTAATCTCCTTAATGAATTTAACAATTCATAACAGGATACTTATGTGATTTAAATTTCAATAAGGTAACAACATATAGCAAAACAGAATAGGAAATCTTTAGCTCTTTTCCATAGATTAATGGTCTGCTATGCTTTACAGTAGCATAGTTGGATAAATAGAAAGATAGTATCTTAGTTAGGGTTCTACTACTGTGAAGAGACACCATGACCACTGAAAATTTTATAAAGGAAACATATTTACTTGAGATGACTTTCAATTTCAGAGATTTAGTCCATAACCATCATGGTGTGACATGGATGCATGCAGGCAGACATGGTGCTGGAGAAGTCAAGTGTCCTACATCTTATCTCATAAGCAACAAGAACTGGTCTCATTGGCACATTGAAGGACACTTGAGCAAAAGAGACCTCAATGCCTGCCTCTACAGTAACACACTCCAAGAAGGCCACACATACTTAAAAAAATATCTCCTAATAGTGCCATTTCCTTCAGTGGCCATTTACTTTCAAACCACCACATAGAGATTATCTATCTATCTATCTATCTATCTATCATCTGTCTCTCTGTCTCTCTGTCTAGTCATGTGTAGGTACTGGAAGTCCCAGAGTATGAGGGTTACTAGCTTTAAAAATAGCTGTGTTGTCTTGAGGTTTACAATTTTTTCTTTGATAACATGATGTTTATCACATCTCTCTAGCTGTGAAAATGACAAAGGTATTGAGATAGAAAATATTTACTTAGATGGAAACATGGGAAGAAGTAAAGGCTCATACAGTGATTCTATTGCTGTTATGGTCATGCAATTGAAAAATGAATATATCTGTATTCAGAATGCTGACCACTTTTCAAAAAAATATATCTTCATATGAATGGGTGTTCTATGGCTGCATGTTTGTAGGCACAATGTGCACATGTCTGGTGCCCTCAGAGGCCAGAACAGAGTGCATGATACCCGGAAATTGAAGTTAAAGATAGTTGTGGGTCACCATTTGAATGCTGAGTATCAAACTTAGGGTTTTTTTCAAGAACAATCAGGTGCTCCTTAAAACTGGGCACTGTCTCCAACTCTATGAACTGCTTTTAGGTGTGCATTACCCCAGTTTTTACATGATGTCAAAGTAATGAAACGAATGTTCATGAAAGAGACTCAAAACTTGATTAACTCCTCAAGAATTTATACAGAAAATTACGCAACTTAGTAACTAAGAAAATCAGAAGCCAGCTGGGCAGTAGCACACACCTTAAATCATGTTAATCACAGCACAAAAGAGAGAGGGGCAGGCAGATCTGTGTGATTTCGAGGCCGGCCTGGTCTACAGAATGAGTTTCAGGACAGCCAGAGCAACAAAAAGAAACCCTGTCTTGAAAAATGAACAAACCAAAAAATCATTAACCTAGAAAACTGGTATTATATGTTCTCACTTGATATTTCTCTTTAGTATTAACCTACAGGAATTGAGTCTGTGTGTACTATAGAGGCACAGGTAGACAGATACATGAATGGGGCATCATAAAGAGACAGGAAATAGAATTTACTCACACACAAAATCTTTTTTAAAGATTTACTTATATTATGAATAAGTCCTTTGCTGTGGGTATCGCTCTGTGTAAATAAAGTTCTGATTGGCCAGTGGCCAGGCAGGAAGTATAGGCGGGACAAGAGAGAAGAGAATTCTGGGAAGTAGAAGGTTGGGGAGAGACACCACCAACCGCAGCCATGAAAAGCAACATGTAAAGGTAAAGACACTGGTAAGTCATGAGCCATGTGGCAAAGTATAGACTAACAGAAATGGGTTAATTTAAGATAGAAAAGGTAGATAACAAGCAGCCTGCCACGGCCATGCAGTTTGTAAGCAATATAAGTTTTTGTGTGCTTTCTTGGTTGGGTCTGAGCGACTGTGGGACTGGCGGGTAAGAGAGATTTGTCCTGACTATGGGCCAGGCAGGAAAACTCCAACTACAAATGGTGCCCAACGTGTTGGCAAGAATTTCCACCTAAAACCTGAGAAAAAAGATTCTAAAACAGAGCTAAAAACAGCTTCCTAGTTGTTTCTCTCAAGTTAGCAGCAGCCTGCCAGTTTGAGCTACTATGGCGGGTTCCTGGCGTGTGCGTCTGACCTGCAGTGTGGTGGGAATGAGGAGTCTACAAGCAGCACTTTACTCTGCTGTGTGGTGGATTTAGCCTTTGCTAGTTAAAAAAAAAAAAAAAGTTTCTGGGCTATGCGCTGCTTTGATAGAACTGTTTCTGATAGTTGATGGTACACATGGCTCCAGACCCAGAGCTGGCAGTAAACTGTACCACCACCATGTTGGAAAGCTGAGGTGAGCCACAGCAGCGTTTCAGTCTTACAAAGATAGTTATTACACAGAGAATCTGGTTTGTCTTGTCTTTGGGATTTTTAACCACAGAAAAAGATTTGATCATAAAAGCTGTTGAGTTAAACAAATATGTAAATTTTAAAGGTACCTTGACTTCAAAATTTGGATATAAGGATATGTTGCTTTGGAAAGGAGTCTCTGCTTTTGTTTCCATAGAAAGCCAGAGGCTGTGGATTTGTTCCAGATTAAGATATATCAGGTTTGATCAGTCAAGACCACCTGAAAGGTCTCCGATGACACCATGGCCCAGATGATCCGACATCCAGAATGGTTTCAAGGCAACTGGCTCAGAGGTTCACTCTAATGGACTACTCTATAATCCTAAAATTTTCTTTGTATCCCCATAAGATACAGCGCCCCCCTCCAGCAGGAAGTAGTAAGAGAAACTATGCCCACATTCCCAAAATTATCAAGCTGGCTTTGGAGATGGAATTGGCTCACTCCTCTCTAAACCCAGATATATTGCTAAAAGAAAAGGTTAGATTCTTGTGTCCCAAATCAGAAGAGCCCTCTGGTGTGGGACAGAGAAAAACCAATATTTTTCTTTAAAGCAGGTTGATTATAAATGAGATCTCTTTCTAAAGAAGAAAGGGGGATATGATATAGATATAATAGGATGAAAGGGTAGATTAGGGAACTTACTTCTAAAGAGCAACAACTTGTTTAAAATGTTTTACATTGGTTTAGATTTTAGTCTATTGATACAAACTTAGTTAATTTTGTTATATTGTGTGTATATTTCTACTCTTGTTTAAGGTATTATGTTTATATAGCTCATTTAAAATTGTAATGGATAATAAAAAATAGATTAATAACTGGTCATCTATGATAATCATACTCATAGCCATGTTAGTTAAGTCTTCTAGGTATACACAGAGATATTTCAGATAGACAGGTAATCTTCAAACACTTCAAAGGTCTACAGAATATGGCATTTAAAATATTTTTAAAATTTAGACTTTCTGGACAGTGAGACATGTCTGCTCCTGGCAGCACAAATTTATTTCAGAGAGGAGAATGGGCATTGAAGACACTTCATATCTTATCTTCACCTTGGCAAAAATAGCCATTTGGGCAAGAAACTGTTCTTGCCTGGACTGCTTGATCAACTGGACATGCAGGACCCATAGAAAGGTGACCACTGAACTTTGTTTGACAAAATGGTCCTTCAGGTTCCTGCTTTGCAAAGGACATTCTACAGGACACTAAAAAAAGTGACCAAGAGACTCTAGCCCTGTGGGCTGAAGAGAAATGCCCCAACTTTACAAAGGAACATTAGGTGACTGTCCAGGCTGCCAGCTGTCTCTGTCTACTCTTGCAAGACTCCTGAAAAATGTTTACATCCTTCTCCCGGTTCTCGGGTTATATTATATCCTTCTGAGGTCTTTGATGTGGTTGAAGACTAGATAGTTATAATTTCCTCAGTTATGATACAAGATAAGTTACTTATAAAACCTTAGACTCAAAAATATAAGATAGATAGGATATCTTCTTTAATGTTGTAACTGTAATTCTTGCTTGATAATTGTTTTGTTATATGTAATTATACTATGTAAAAGTTAAAATCTTCCTTAAAAAAAAAAAAAAAAAGAAAAGGGGAAGTGCTGTGTGTATCGCTCTGTGTAAATAAAGTTCTGATTGGCCAGTGGCCAGGCAGGAAGTATAGGTGGGACAAGAGAGAAGAGAATTCTGGGAAGTAGAAGATTGGGGAGAGACACCGCCAACCGCCACCATGAAAATCAACATGTAAAGACACTGGTAAGCCACAAGCCATGTGGCAAAGTATAGACTAACAGAAATGGGTTAATTTAAGATAGAAAAGGTAGATAACAAGCAGCCTGCCACGGCCTTACAGTTTGTAAGCAATATAAGTTTTTGTGTGCTTTCTTGGTTGGGTCTGAGTGACTGTGGGACTGGTGGGTAAGAGAGATTTGTCCTGACTATGGGCCAGGCAGGAAAACTCCAACTACAGTCCTTTATCTATAGGTACTTTATATCAGAGAATGGCATCAGATACCACTATACATGGTTGTGTGCAAAAATGTGGTTGCTAGTAATTGAACTCAGCACCTCTGAAAGAAAGGCAGTGCTCTTATCCACTAGCTAACTCTGACCTCCATGCACTCCTGCAACACACACACAATTTCTAAGCAAACAACAAAATGGAGTATAGATTTTTTTTGTTTTGGTGTTTTCTCCTGTTTCTAAAATTGTGCTATGGAGTATCAATTGTTCATTAATACCACATTCAACAGCATGTTTAAGACAACCATTTACTTCATATGATTTCAAATAAACAAATCTATATTCTACTTCATACAATGACAATAAATGTCATGGGTGTTATTCGATATTGTTTGATAGTTGTAAGCAGACCAGTGGGCATAGGAACTATTAGAATTCTACTGGAGTGCTGCAGACAGCTGAGAGCATCAATACCCCACTACTAGGATTTCGAGACACAACAGAGAATCATGGTTAGACAGTCTTCATTTTCTCTGACACATGGGCTCCCACTTTTGAGAGAAAGCCTGGAATCCTATCTACTGTCAACGTCTCTCAGTAATATTTCTCTCCCCTTTTAATACTGTAGATTAGTCACTTATTTTCTTTTTTCTAAGAACCTGTGTTGGAATGATCAAAGTAGGTTTCACTGTTATGTATGAATCCCACCTGGTGATACAACTCAGACCCCTCACAGGCAATAACTGTGTCCTCTCTAAAGATAGAAAATGCACAGATACTCTTAACTGTTATAGATGAAGAGGAAAAATAGACAGGGATGGTACAGACAGGACCATTTAGCCTCTCTTTAGTTCAACAAAACTACAAAACATTAGTTCTACAAAAGCAAATCACACTTCATTAGCTTTGAAAAATCCTGTGACAATCGAAGAAACAGTTTCAGAGAGTGGCTCATGAGGAGGAGCAGCTGGGGCAGTCCAGCCTCTCACTTCTGCTTCCATGAAGTTTATGTTATGACTTATATCACTGTGGGAGGAAACTGAGCATACTGTTGACAGTAATAAGTTGCAATATCTTCAGGCTCCAGGCTGCTGATTGTGAGAGAATAATCTGTCCCAGACCCACTGCCACTGAACCTTGGTGGGACACCATCTTCCAAGCTATCTGTACCATAAATTAGAAGCTTAGGAGCTTTTCCTGGTTTCTGCTGGTACCAGTTTAAAGCATAGCTAATGCCCTGACTGGCCCGGCAAGTGATAGTGACTCTGTCTCCCAGAGAGGCAGACAGGGAGGATGGAGACTGGGTCATTTGGATGTCACATCTGGCACCTAGGATAGGGGACATAATAAATTTGAACATAGTTAAACATGATAGGGAAGGAATGCCCCCAAAATGCCAATCAACACTAATCACAGTGTTACAATGAAATTTCCATTTAGTCCCTTTTTACCTGGTAACCAGAGCAGCAGGAGCCCAAGGAGCTGAGCAGGGGCCCTCATGTCCATGCTGAGTCCTGACTGCAGTGACAACTGTACAGGGTGTGACTGGTATATGAAGAAGTCCTCAAGGCTGTGCAGTGAGTGCATGCAAATCACTGGGAAGCAGTCAGGATGGGCACAGCTACAAGTCTATCATATCTCAGTAGTTGAACTTAAGTCGTGTGTCCTCACACACCTGAAGTAAGACCACACATATACTTTCAGAGAATGCATTTCATTTTTAAAATTATAAACAAATTTGGAGGTCATTTGAAAATTTCTACTATACATAAGGTATATTTTGAATTCTATTCTATATAAGATCTATATTGTGGGTAGTATAGAAGAATATCCCACTGTCAGGAAATATACAACAGAGAAGGGACTATTTAATCTTTGACTCAATGAAATAATTCCTATTGTTTAGAAAACAGTATGTATCTTCCTTCAGAAAGTTCTGTTCATTTGCTCTAGTCATTACATTAAATTAAATGATAATTTGTAATGTGGACCATTTTGTAAGATTAAAAACAGACTTAAAAACCTTAATGATGTTTAATAAAGTACGAAATAAGGAATGAACATGGGTATATCTAACACCTTGGTCATAACTACGTGTGTTACTTGGATTTCTGCCTCCATCTGAAGATCATGGTACTTTTATACCCACACACTGCATGAGATGTACCTTTCTCTTAATTTGGGATCCTCCATATTTGGCTAGTTTTTTCCCTTTTCCTACTATATCCCACAGTTCATCAGCATGAAGGATTTACTACTAATGACAGACTTGAACACTATTACAGAACACACTGCTACACAATACATAGTTCTTCTGTGTATTACAAATGATATTTTCACCTCCCACTCTTGATCAGAAACTAGAGACATCGTGATTCAGGTATCAGCCTCACTGTCTACATGTATGTCTCAGTATACAAGTATACATCTTCATACACAAACATTTGTGCATTATGCGTTTCATACTCATGTGTTTGGTTTGGCCATCCATTCTTAATTATCAGCAGGAGAAATCAAAACAATTCAATATTCAGTACTCCTGTCCTGAGGCTTGGAATCATTGGGGTTTCTTAGAAACATTCCTGTGAAAAGCCAGACAGTGTGGCAGCCCAGGCCTGACCTTGCTGACTTTCCAGGGATCTGTACTTGGGTGATTGGTGTGAACAAATGCCTAGTAATAAAGCAGCTTCTTCAAGATATATGACACCTTTACCATCAGAAGATCACACAGCCATTTTTGGCTGGATTAAGAGGAAAGCTGGTTTCTCTGCTTCTTCATTTCCCCCCCTTTCTGCTGATATCTACCAGCTGCATCTGTGCCTCTGTTTGGTCACTGACACTTGCAAGACAGTTCTGCATTCTCACATAATAGCCCCAGTATCTAGGGGAAGCTTTATTCAGAACACTTTTGGTGCTTAATAAGAGGAGGTTAACAATTCCCCTCAACCCAATACACACCAATCATTATTTTACAGAGCATTTAGAAACTGAATTCCTACAACACCTTCATAATAATATATGCAAATATGAAGGGAATTCCAGAAACATAAACTTCCCTTTACCAATGGCTTCTACATTGGATTAAATAATAAATAATTTGATTCTGGATTGTACCTTCCTAAGAAAGTGTATATTCATGGTACAGTAGTGAGCATAGCTACCTTATACTAAAATTCAACAACTTCTTAAGAAACTCTAACATGCTTAGTGTATAATAATCAGTGGTCTTGAGATTTTTGTGTCTTCCTACTGTGTTGCTTCATAAATAGTGCAGAAATCTTAGACAGGATCAGTTTCTTAGTACTAGATTAATATTTAGTCAGCCAGCCATAAAAATCACTCAGCATCATGAACTTTACACAGGAATGAAGAACCATGGTTGATCAGGAGAAGCTGGAGGCACAAGACTCCCTGATCCATCACCTGGTTAGGAGCTTTTTTCCAAAAGGGGAGCATCATAGGAGTGACTGTACACTGCTGACAGTGATATTGGTAACTCTCCTGGCTCCTAAAGAAGAGAATGAAATCTGTCCTATACTCATTGCCTCTGAAATAGTCAAACTGACCAGATTCCTGGGAGTAGGCCAGGTTGTATTAACCTTAGCAATGGATCCCTGATTCTGCTGTCACCAAGCCACTACCTTCTTCAGGTTGGACCTCTGTGATGGATTTTATCAGAATTGATGATTACTAGTGATTGTCAACTTGACAGGACCTGCAGTAAGCAATGAGACAAAGATCTGTACACATGTGAGATATTTAGGATAACATGTGTATGTAGCCATGATTGTAAGGGATTATCTCTATTAGGTTTTCTGAAGTGGAGAAACACAACCAACATCTTAGAGTCACCGTCTTGTGGTGTTCCATACATATTGAAGCCTGTTTAAAAAAAAAATTTTTTTGCCTGCTCTCCTGTAGTTAGAGTTTTACGTTCTTGGGCTATGGACCACATTTTTTCACCCAATATAATAAATCTGTTAGTTTGTTAGTATTTTTCTCCCTCTTTACCACTAGTTCTGTGCTACTATTATCTTCTCCTCCTCCAATTCCTCCATTTCCTCCTTCTCATCCTCCTCCTCTGCCTCCTCTACTTCTTCTTCTTCTTGTCTTCTTCTCTTACTCTTCCTTCTCCTTCTTCATGTCTGTGAAGAGTGTGAATTGTGTCTGCTTGTTTGACAGTACACACATGGGCAAAATTTGAGAGACTTTTTTTTCCTCTCACTATGACCTGGATACCAAACTCTGGTTATCCAGATATTAGTATGCACTAAGCACATATCTACTAAAGCATCTCAACAACACTGAACCTTCTATTTATATATATTCACACTGGCTATTCTAAAACACAAGAGAATCCTGACTAACACAATCCATTTTATTAGGCACCCATGCTGTTTTTTCATCTATATGGGTATTAACTTGACAGCTAATGAAAAACAACTTTCTTGCCTATCCAGTGGGCCAAGTCCAGTAACCATTGAGTCTCCTCTGCTATTGGTCCACAGTCCATGTCTTTTCACTAGTTTGCCAGGTTGTATCTGTACATTTTCCCATCATGATCTCTATGTCTCTTGCTCATAGAATCCTTCCTCGCTCTCATTCATTGGACTCCTGAAGCTCAGCCTGGTTGGTATGTAAAATGAATAGAAAATCTCTAATTAATAATAATCAAAAAAGAAAGCCAGGCTGGAGACTGACAAACATGATGCATCTTCTTAGTAATAAAGGTATAAAGATGAATGCACAGCAAGATCATACATTTAGTAGAAGCCTTCCCAGACAAGAAGAGAGAGTTTGATTAACTGTGTAATGCATATGGCCTCCCTACATCTCTGCTCTCCACTAAGTCAAGGTCAAGATAAACTACATGTGAACCTATAGAAATGGATACAGCATAAAAGAAAACTGAGGTAAAACACACTGAGAAGATCCTTTTAGTTGGAAATAATTGGTCATGGGAGTCCTAGTGTTAATCACAGGTTTATATTTAATTATTCCATGTTGTAGAGTTGGAGGGAGAATCATATTTTTATATCATTTTATTTTATCACTATTGTTGTTTTGCTCATATATATGTCTATGTTGCACAATCATTCAGAGCCCTGGGAGGTCAGAAAAGGGTCCTGGATTTCCTGCACTGGAGTTAAAAATGACTGTGAGTGGTCATGTGTGTGTTGGTGACTGAACATTTGACCTCTGGAAGAATGGACAGCACTCTATCTGATGGCCATCTCTCCAGCCTAGAAGAAAAGATTTTTATTGAAGTCACAAGGATCATTAATCACCTGACACAATGAAAAACAGAAGGAAATATTACTAAATATCAGAATTAAGAGATGAGATGATGGCTTGAGTGAAAACAAAAACTCCAAACCTTAAATGCACTGAAGCATTTAAATGGTTGGATAAAAATAGAAAGTATAGGTTCTGCCATGATGGAACTCAAGAGACATACCCTTAAAGGCACTTCAGGGAGATTTAAATGATCCTGTTGGTAAAGGCACTTGCTACCAGCTAAGTTCAATACCTGTGGCTTTATATTGGAGTAAAAAACTGACTTCCTAAATTTGTCCTCAAAACTACACAAGTGTGCTGGATTTCACACACACACACACACACACACACACACACACACACACACTTATAATAAAATGCTTTTGAAAGTTTCATATTTTTATTCTGTGTATGGATTTTTTTTTCTGGACGTATTTATGCATACCACAAATGTGGCCTGGTGTCTATGAAGGCCAGAAGAAGGTGATACGCCTACCAGAGCTAGAATTACAGATGATTATTATACCATGTGGGTACTGGAAATCCTACCTTGATCCCATGCAAGATTAGCAAATTCACTTAACTGCTGGGCCATGTCTCCAGCCTCATGTAATAAAATACTTTTTTGAAAAAGGCAGTGTTATTTAGGTATAATGACACCAAAATATTTAGTAAATAAACAAACTAACAGTGCTGATAGGTCATCATAAACTGATTTTACATCTATTTGTATTTCTGAGGAGTGTTTTCTATTATTTAAATGAAACAACTGCATATAGAAATGTTTTAAGTAAAAAAACATGTGAGTGTAACAAGAATTGAACCCACACTCTAACATTTGCTGCAGATTGTTTGAACAATGGCACTTTACCTGAACCTAATACAATGCAGAAATGGACTTTCTGCCTGCTTTTATACCCAATGTAAATTTGAAAATTGTAAAAAAATATACCTTTTGTAATAAATACTCCACCGACAGAGATAGTTCACAGCAAAATGTGCAATATTCTGTTTAGGGTTGGGACATCTGAACACCACCCAGCTCTGTTCCTAAGATAAAGCAGGCTAGCAGCTTTGCTCAGCCCTGCCCAGCCTCCGCTTTTGTGCATGTGTCCAGTGCACTAACCCAGAACTTATCAATGGTCTGGTCACCCCCTGCCCAGGAGTTATTTATTGTCAGGTCACAGCAGAAACATGAAGTCTCCCTCTCAGGTTCTAGTGGTTCTGCTGTTCTGGATCCACATAAAGGAAGGATTACTATGGGTATTTATTTGGCCTTTTTAAATCAGTGCTATCTGGAACTTCAGAGAAGTCATTTCTATCATGATAAACCATGTATAATGGTTGGATATTTGTAATCACAGGCATGATATGTGATGTCCAGATGACCAAATCACCATCCTTCTTGTCTGCATCTCTTGAAAACCATCACCATTACATGCAGCATGACTGAGACCATTGGTAATTTGCTAGCCTGGTATCAGCAGAAAGCATGCAAAGCTCCCATACTCCTAATGTACTTTGCATCCAGTTGGAAATATGGAGTTTGTTCAAAGTTCAGTGGCAGTGGATGTGTTGCAGATGTCACTCTCACTGTAGGCAGCCTGAAGCATGAAGATATTGCCACTTACTAGTGTCAACAGTGCTGGAGTACCCCTCCCCCACCATAGGATACAGTGACAATCTGCTGAATCATGAAGCAGAGTCTCCAAATGTCACTCTTGTTGCTTCCAACTGCTGCTTTTTTCTCAAATGAACAGAGATTGTGAAATCACTGTTAGGGTACAGTTAGAGTAAAGCTGCTCATGCAGGCTTCTCTGACCCTAAATCACTGTCTTATTTTTTAGTCCCAACATCACAGATTCGAAATAAAATTCCCTGATTTCTTTTTTAACATTTAAGTCATCTCAAATGTGGCATTACTTGGTAGTCATATAGCAATAAAAACTCTAGAGAGATTCATAATAGATTTTTCTTACACAGTATTATAATAAGAATTGGAGTGCCTGGTTTTTAAGATGCCTGGTTTGAAACTGAAATGTCCCTTATGGATTTTCTGTTGAATAATTTTCCCCAACTGTTCACAGTATTTTGGAGGTTTGGGAAACGTTTGCATGTGTCATAGGTAAATGGAACTGTTCACCACAGATGGATTCTTGGGAGTGCATTGTCTAAAGCCTCTTCTGCTCCTGTTTACTGCTTTCATTGTACTGTCTATGTACATCTATGTCACTGAGTAGACACAAAATGCCTTTTTGTATTATCAACTGGAACGCTGAAAACTTGATACAAATTAAATGTGTCATTTTTCATCTTTCACCAGGCATTTGTCACAGCTATGCAGAGTCTACTCTCAGGCAGAGACTGCAGTGCCTATTATCCTGGAGCACTTGGAAACCTGTAACACAGAGTTCAGTCAGGAGGAGAAAACAATTACAAAGGAGGATACTCTGTGAACCTAGTGGTAGAAATCTTCAATGTTGAGATTTAAAATCATGATTGGATGAAACCGAGGTTTCTGTTTTAGATCTCATGGAAGAATGAAGAACTACTAGCCCAAAGAATGCCACCATAACAGTTTTATCTGAGCATACTCCACATACTGTAGCACAAATATTAGAAGGTCTTATCAATAAAAACAAACCTGGAGCCAGGTAATGCCATGAAAACTGAAAGAGCAGAGAAGCAGAACAAGCCACAACTTCCTCAACTCGCCAATTCTTCAGATGATCCTGTTTCCTCAGACTGGAAGCCTCTGAGTCCTTATCCAGATGGATTCCAACTGAACTGCTTTTCAAAAGCCTGAAATCTGGTCCTCATGCCTTATATACCTTTCTCCTTCCTGCCATCACTTCCTGGGTTTAAAGGAGTGAGTCACCATGCCTGGCTGTTTCCAGTGTGTATTTGAACTCACAGAGATCCAGGCAGATCTCTGCCTCCCAAGTGATAGGATTAAAGGTGTGAGTGCCACCATATTCTGGCCTCTATGTCTGTCTAGTGGCTGTTCTGTTCTCTGACCCCAGGTAAGTTTATTAAGGTGCACAATATTTTGGGGAACACAATATCACCACTTTTCCTCTTCTTTGTCTAAAAATTTAAAAAAGCTTATAACTGATTCAAGAAAAATTATATCCAATAAGTACAATAACTATATACAACATATAAAAGCAGTAAAAACTTAAACAATGTCTAGTCCATTTGCATTTGACAAACTCAGAAAAGAAAGTTCCACTACTATCTTTTTGGTAATTCGAAAGTGTACCTGATTCATTTTCTATCCTAACTTACATTACTAACAGAACTATCTTATAATGTCTTTCAAATTTATACACTTACAACTCTTTAGTGAGTTTCTTTTCTAAAAATGTCCAGTCCATCAAAATTTGAGAGATTCAGACAAAAAAATTATATACACAGTAACAGTTATGGATCTATTTGCAGCCTCTGCACATTGACATCTAGTTATGCCTGCACCATTTGTTGAAGATGCTTTCTTTTTGCCATTGTACAATTTTGGCTTCTTTGTCAAAAATTATATGTTCATAGGTGTGCAGATTAATATCAGGGTCTTCAATTAGATTCCATTGGTCCACATGGCAGTTTTGATGCCAGTACCAAGCTGCTTTTATTACTGTAGCTCTACAATAAAGCTTGAGGTAAGGGATTGTAATGCCTCCAATGGTTGTTTTATTATATAGGATTCTTTTGACTATCCTGGGTTTTTTGTTTTTCCATATGAAGTTGAGTATTGTTCTTTCCAGGTCTATGAAGAATCATGCTGGTATTTTGATGGGATTGCATTGAATCTGTAGATTTCTTTTAGAAAGATTGCTATTTTTACTAGCTTACTCTTGCCTATCCATGAACATGGTAGATCTTTCCATTTTCTGACATCTTCTTCAATTTCTTTTTTCAGGGACTTAAAGTTCTTGTCAATAGGTCCATCACTTGCTTTGTTAGTTATCCCAAGGTATTTTATATCATTTGTGGATATTGTAAAGGTTGATGTATCTCTGATTTCCTTCTCAGTCTGTTTGTCAATGTATATAGGAGGGCTAGTGAATTTTTTTTTTTAGTTAATCTTGTATCCTGCTATGTTGCTGAAGGTGTTTATAAGCTTTATCAGTGCTTGGTTGAATTTTTGGTTCACTCATGTATACTACCATGTCATCTACAAATAGTGAATGCTTGACTTCTTCCTTTCCAATTTGTATCCCCTTAATCTCCTTATGTTGTCTTAGTGCTATGGCTAGAACTTCAAGTACAAGGAAAAAAGAGACCATAATAAGTGAAGACCCCATGGGAATAGGAAGAAGCAAAGTGCTAGAGTGGTCCCCCAAAATCCACAAAGATACTTCCACAATAGACTACTGGCAATTTCGAGAGAAAGCCTGAAATGACCTACTCTGGTGATCCGGATGGCCAAACACCCTAACTGTTGTGCTAGAACTCTCATCCAATGACTGATGGAAGCAGATGCAGAGATCTATGGTCAGGCCCCAGGTGGAGCTCCAGGAATCCAACTGGCGAGAAAGAGGAGGGATTATATTAATGAGAATTGTTGAGACCATGATTGGAAAAAGCACAGGGACAAATAGCCAAACTAGTGGAAACACATGAATGAACCAATAGCTGATGAGCCCCCAACTGGATCAGGCCCTTTGGATAAGTGAGACAGTTGATTGAACTGTTTGGGAGGCTCCAGGCACTGGGACTGGGACCTGTCCTTAGTGCATAAGCTGGCTATTTGAAACCTGGGGTCTATTCAGGGATAATTTGCTCTGCCTGGGAGGAGGGGACTGGACTTGCCTAGATTGAATCTACCAGGTTGAGCTGAATCCCCAGGGGAGTCCTTGCCCTGGAGGAGATGGAAATGGGAGGTGGGCTGTGGAGAAGGTGGGGGGTAGTGGGAGGAGGGAGGACAGGGGAGTCTATGGCTGATATGTAAAATTCAATAAATTTTAAAAATTCCATTACATACATACATACATATACATATACATATACATATACATATACATATATATATAAAGTCCAGTCTAGTAACATTTGATTAACTCATACAAAAATTTCCATTACTTATTCTATTGAAAACATGGAGTTCCAGGCTGTCGGATCTGAATTGAGGGGAGGTGATGGGGGGAAGGTGGGGGTGGGGGCGGGAGGGAGGAGGAACCCATGGAAAATTAAAACACATAAAAAAAGGGAAAAAACAAACAGACAAAAAAACAAGGAGTTCCTTTTTAAAAGTAGATTCAATAATCTCCCTTTTTATCCTATATCCATATTCTCTCTTTTTTCTTTTCATAATAAATTCAATAATCTACCTTTTATCATTTTTCAGATCTTCCCTTTTCTCTTTTTAGAGTAGATTCAATGATCTACCTCATATCTATATTATATTTTTTTCTTTTTTTTTAAAAAAAAACTCTGAATTTAATCTCCTTGTTCAGCTTTTTCCTGACCATTAACAATTAAAACTTGTAACCAACCATCATAAACAATGACAATATCCATAACTCATTAAACAACCAATAACCACCACTCCACTTCTTGGGAATGTGGGCATTGTTTTCCTAAAATTACTTGCTGCTTTCTGGGGGTGAAAGACATTTTTAGGGGATCCAGAAAATAAAATTTTGGGGATAATTGTCAAGTCCTGTATCATTTGTTCAGTTGTTGCATAATGAGAAAGTACAGGGCTTGTTTCAAATCCTTGTTCAATTAGTCTGTCAGGATGAATCATCTCAGGTAGCCATCTCAAAATTGTCCTGAGTAGTTTGTAGTTCCAAGTTGATCTTTTAGTGGTGCTCATCAGCTTAATGGGTTTATCATAGTCCATATGAAATCGTCTTTGTGGGGTCCAGTCATCTTTTTGAAGATTTCAAAGTTGCTGTTAGGCGTGGTCATTGTTTCTTGCAGTATTTTTTTTTTTTTGTCTCCTCTGTAGTTTGGAGCAATCACAGTCTGATAAATGTCTGTCTCTCAGAACCACAAACTTCCTTCCCTAGAATAGAAAATATTCATAGCAATTTCTCCCCACCATTTGTCTTGCCAAACTTTTCCAAACTGACTTTTGGTGATGCTTTCTTGTAACATAATGGTCCTGGCAATTCTCTGAATAAGCAGTAGTAAAACCTTCATCCTAGGTAACAGCATCACCACAGTCACCAACAAGATGAGAAGGACCAGCCACACATAGCAGCAGCCACTGCCTCCATGGTCCTACCGCCATTCTTTGTGGCTGGGCCCTGGCTGCAGCTTATCCTCAGCAAGTCTGCTAGGCTGGCCTCAAACTCAAGATCCTCCAGCCTCTGCCTCCTGCAGTAAATCCAACCAGTTTGCTCCCCTACAACTGGGTGAGGGTAGCTCAGGTCTGAGCAGGGGCCTGAAATGCCACAGGCAAGCAGCTTTTTTTTGTGAATTCATACCACAAACATTGGTCACCAAATGTAGCATGAGTCTTAGTAATAAAAACAAACCTGGAGCCAGGTAATGGGGTGAACACTGAAAGAGCATAGAAGCAGAACAAGCCACAGCTTCCTTACCTCGCCATTTCCTCAGATGATCTTATTTCCTCAGAGTGGAAGACTCTGAGTCCTTATCCAAACGGATCTCAGCTGAACTGCTTCTCAAAAGCCTGAAAGCTTAACTGGCCAAAAGCTTCTAGTTTCTGGTCCTCATGCCTTATATACCTTTCTGCTTCCTGCCATCACTTCCTGGGTTTGAAGGTGTGTGTTACCATGCCTGGCTGTTTCCAGTGTGGATTTGAACTCACAGAGATCCAGGAAGATCTCTGTCTCCCAAGTGATAGGATTAAATGTGTGAGTGCCACCATTTTCTGGCCTCTATGTCTTTCTAGTGGCTGTTCTGATCTCTACCACAGATAAGTTTATTAAGGTACACAAGATTTTGGGGAACACAATATTACCACTATATACAGAGTCTTAGAGAATATGAAAAGGAAGTCACCCATCTTGGGCTTTGTTCCATGGGTGATGTGACTGTATGTGCCTTCTTTTGCATGGCTGCCTCTCTGCTCAAGTAAAATGAACCTACTTTTGAGAGTACTCTTCAAGGATGATGATATACTCAGTGTGTCCATATCATCGAAAACTGTATTCCCTTGAACAGATTGTGTGATGGTAGAATATGACAAGGAACATATGCAATACTTAAATGAGCACCTTCTAAAGAAGTTCTCCATTTCTGGAGTCAGCCTATGCCAAGAGGGAAAAGAGAGCAGAAGCAATAATCTGAGGCATTTAAGGAACACCAGGGTTAAGTTGTGTAATTGCAAGCTCATACCATTGTGATGGGAAGTGGAGAAAGTTCTTGACTTCAGAAGGCTTTGATGGAACTAACTAGGAAGAGCTTTGATAAGTGCAGAATCAGGATGAACTGGATAACATATCTGTCCCTTCCTCATTATTCATAATTTCTCATTTTTTAAATAAATTTTCCTATTCATCCCCACAATAGCACTGAATCTGACTTAAGAGTACAGAATTCTCTAATTAATAAACCCATGCCCACCAATAAAAGAAGTGAACACAATTTTATCAAATTTGTGTGATTATATCTGAAGGACAGTCAGCATGCACAAGAATAAGAGTGTTAAATATTCCACACTACTCTACTGGAAGAATTACACATTGCCATTCTTTGGGCCACAGAAAGAAACATGTTCTCTGCAGACAAACCTGTGTTGCTGTTGCTTTTCTTGCAACCGTAGGACTCCTGGACTGTGCTAAATCACAGAAATGAACAGAGATAATCCCAGAGCTCTGCCCACAGAAGCTCCTGCTGGTTTGTACGTATCCATGGTACCACACATTGCGATTTTTGCATTGCTTTAATTAATGTCTAATAGGACTGTTTTGTAGTTACAAAAGATACAAAATATAAGTGTATTTTTAATTTTTTATGATATATCTTGTGGTGTGCCATACTTTATATTTTGGACTATGATCCTTTTGCTAAATTAAGAAGATATTTTCTGAAACTTACATGTGAAAATACTGCACAAATATTTGTTAGAATTTTTTGGTCAGTAGTGTTCGCTTATTTTGATTTTATTTCTTGATAACCAGTTGATGAAAGTGTAGTGATATAGGACCTTATTTTATTGTATGGGAACGTTTTCCTCACAGTAGATCCTGAAACATTTCCCTTCTTGTCTATTTTCTGTTAATAAAAGTGTGTACATATGCACATAAATAGTTTAGGAGTGCCCTGTAAACTTGCTATATTAACTGCTCTGCTGTAACAACTAAATAAAATGTACCAGTTCTCCTTTCCCAGTAGTCTGCAGAAAAATTCATGTGTTTCCTTTGAAAGCCTGTCTTCATGTGTTCTTTATGTACTGCAGGTGGCCTGTTGTTGGTTATAATTATTATTATACAGGAAAATTCATGAGTTATATTCCAGTCTTTTTCAGTGCTTGTCTTCTATGTTCATTATTTTTGAAGAAATGTGTTACTCATATAAGAAAGCATTGATTGGACACTTGCATATTTGATACTTATTTACTATTATTAATGAACAGAAACCAAAAATTTCAATATCAATCAACAGAAATATTTAAGGGGAAAAGAATTCCTATTTAAAATTATTAATAGAGAGGAGGAAGAGATGGATAGAGATGGGGAGAGAGGGAGAGAAAATCATTTAAAAAAATGACAGTGGCAGCTCTTTTTTTAAAATTTTTTAAAGAAATGGCTTCCCGAAGAAGAATGACAAGCCTTTCATTGAAGTCATGATCACAGGTGTCTGTGGCTCTCTGTACAATAACTGCATCAAAAGAAAATAGAAAAGAGACTAGTTAGAAGAAGAGAGGTGTCAGCATTATTGGGAACATATTAAGATGTTAATGGTTGCTGTGCAGCAATGGTGCATGCCTTTAATCCCAGCGATTGGGAGGCAGAGGCAGGCAGATCTTTGTGAGTTCAAGGCCAGCCTGGTCTACAGAGCAAGAGCAAGGAAAGGCACAAAGCTA
>NC_050445.1:130820334-130856861 GCF_903995425.1 Onychomys torridus
ATTTTATTTATCCATTCTTTTGCTTGAAGAGCATCTAGGTTGTTTCCAGGTTCTGGCTATTACAAATAATGCTACTATGAGCATAGTTGAGCATGTGTCCTTGTGTATGATTGAGCATTCCTTGGGTTATATGCCCAAGAGTGGTGTAGCTGGGTCTTGAGAAAGGTTGATTCCCAATTTTCTAAGTACGCACCATATTGATTTCCAAAGTGGCTGTACAAGTTTGCCTTCCCACCAATAGTAGAGGAGTTTTCCCCTTGCTCCACAGCCTCTCCAGCATAAGCTGTCTTCTGTGTTTTTTTATCTTAGCCATTCTGACAGGTATAAGGTGGTAACACAGAGTCGTTTTGATTTGCATTTCACTAATGATTAAGGATGTTGAGCAATTCCTTAAAAGTCTTTCAGCCATATGAGATTCTTTTGTTGAGAATTCTGTTTCTCTCTATAGCCCTGTTTTTAATTGGACTGTTGGGCATTTTGATGCCTAATTTCTTGAGTTCTTTATATATTCTGGATATCAGTGCTCTGTCAGATGTGGGGTTGGTGAAGATCTTTTCCCATTCTGTAGGCTGTCATTTTGTCTTGTTGACCACGTCCTTTGCCCTACAAAAGCTTCTCAGTTACAAGAGGTCCCATTTATTAATTGTTTCTCTCAGTGTCTGTGCTAATGGTGTTATGTTTAGGAAGTGATCTTGGGTGCCATTGAGTTCAAGACTGCTTCTCACTTTCTCTTCTATTAGGTTCAGATTAACTAGATTTATATTGAGGTCTTTGATCCACTTGGACTTAAGTTTTATACACGGTGACAGATGTTTTTAAGACAACTTTATAAATGAAACAAAGGAAGTATTAAAAGTAATTACTAACTATGAAATGCAATATTTTTGCAATATACAATTGTGACAATACAGTGGAGACTGTGACACTACAATGGAGAAAACTTTTTCCCTTTGCCAGCAAGTATCAGTTGGTAATAGCTTCTTATTTAGGAATGTGAATTTGTGTCCACTTCCCCTTATGCCTGGTAGGAGTTTGTCTGGCTTGAAGTTGTGCAGGTATGTGTGCACTATCACAACATTTTGAATTCATATGTGTATCAGTGCTGTTGTGGCTGGATGAACCTTTTTCTTGGGAGCCACCAACCACCTCTGGCCCTCACAATCTTTCTGCCTCAAATGGAATTTTAACTGTTGCAGGATATTTGATCACACTGTGAACACTAATATTGTATTATTTACTGGAAAAACCTGCTTCTAGTTGCAGTGTGGCTCAGCCCTAACACACACCTTTAAATCCAAGGGTTTTCTGATTGAATATTGTAAACAGGATTATATAAAATCTACCATATGTCAAAAGGCAGAGCAAGCAACCTTTTACAAGAAACAATAATAGAGATTAAGAGGGAGTCAGGAAGACTCAGAGAGAGATGAACAGAAATTAGGAAGGGGACGTTCAGTTGGGAGCATCTTGTTTGAGATGGATAGAAGGAAGCTCTTTTTTGGGAAATGATTGTGGATGAAGAAGGTCAACTGGGTGTTTTTTCTGCCTCTCTATACTAGCAGGATTTCACCTCAGCATCTGGCTCCTGATTCTTTATTGGTAAAATGTTCCAATTGAAACTTTGATGAAAATAATATTTAACCTGAGATTCTGTGCTACATACATACAATATATTGATCAGACAACTCAATCTCTAAGAATACAATAATACACTACTAATAATAAAAAATAAATTACAAAGTTGATATATGAGTCTGGCAGAAGAAAACTTTGTGATTAAAATTATCCATCCCCAAGTCTGATAACCTGAGTGTGATGCCTGGAATCCCTATGAAGCATGGTATTGAAGGCCAGGAGTTTTAACAAACTTTGTGTAGTTTCAACACCTAATTTAGGATTGGTCAGCTTGAACAAAGACAGGGAGGCTAATAGGCCCAGAACTTTAGAGCCAATGTTCCTTGATCCAGCCTTGAACGTGATGAATAATCAAGAGGCCTAATGGCAGAACAAAAAACCTGCCAGGTCTTTAGGTCTTTGTCTCCAGTCAAATCAGGCATATGAGAAAGGGGCTGGAAGTGTATCATATTTATCATCATGAAGTTTGTCATCTTTATTGTCTCTTTATGGCCCCTCACTCTATCTTTCTGCCTATCAATGATCTGTCTAACTCCTAATCCCTAATATTTCAAGTGAGATATTTACAGGTTGTGTATAAATTTTTTTGTCAGTGTAACAAACACTTTTTAAAAAAAATATTAGCACATCATTCTAAAGGGATTCTCAAGGTAATGTGGACCAGACCATTCAATTACATGTGTGTCAAATCTCAGTATCACAGATACTGTCCCATTTAACATTTTCACAGATCTAAGCCTCACATGTTCATCTTAGAAGACAGAACCTTATATTTCATATGCCGACAGGAAAGACTCAGACTGTAGCTACCTGGAAGTTCACCCTCTTTCTATTTTCCTTCTGTATCCCCTTTCTCTTCTTACCAGGAACCATAGTCTTAACTGCCTCAGGAACTGAAGAGCATACCTCATTGTGAGATGATGATCTAAGGAGACTGAACAGTCAAGACAAGATTACTAATTTACTTTTATCTCAGACCAGCAAGGGAAGGTCTTCCCTGTGAAGCAATAAGCAAATATCATGGTAGATTCAACAGTTTAGGAAGGAACAATTATTCAGGATTCTTATGTTTGAAAAGTCAAATAGGACCCCCAGACCTATCTGACTCTATTACCCCAGAACCAATGCTCAGAGTCGTACCTACCTCTGCAAAAGAATACCAGCAGAAGCTTCCCATCCCACCTGTACACATCTCCTGTGGATTCCACAGACCATCTCGCACTGCCCTTCACTTCTGGCCTGATCTCTGTGTCCTAGCCCCCAAATCCCTGCTCAAGCACAAGCAAGCCTGCCTAAAGACCAGACAGGCTTCATGAAGACCTTCCCCACTCTATGTTACCTAATAGCCAATTCTCAGAGTCACCCCTACCTATGTTAGAGAACACTAGGGGGAGTTTCCCCTCACTTTTGCCCATGCCATCAGCAGATCTCTGCCTGATCTCCTCTCTCCCAGCCTTCAAACCCAGCAAGTATCCCCCCTGCTTTCCCCTTCACCTTGAACACACAAGCATAATAAGCAAGTAAAACAGGCAAGAATCAATCAACACACTGTCTGAAATTCCAGAATGAAAATGGAAACCAAGGAATAAAACTCTCACCCAAACAACACAAACCCCCAAATCAGAACCTAAACCTATAATCACCCAAAACCCAGATGCCTAGGTTTGAGCAACAGAACGTAATCAATAGCAGCCAGGACACTATGTCACCACCACAGACCATCTGTCTAATCATAGAAGGCTCTGAATATACCAACATACCTGACACACAAGAAAAACACCTTAAAAACAACTATATGAAGATGACAGAGGTATGTAAAGAAGAAATGATAAATCAGTCAGGGAAATCCAGGAAAACAAACAATTGAAAGAAATGAATAAATACCTTAAGAAAAGCCAAGAAAAACTAAACAAACAATTGAAGGAAACAAATAAAACTGTACAAGACATAAAAATGGAAATAGACACAATAAAATAAACCACCAACTCAGTAAATCCTGGAAATAAAATATTTAGGAATGAAAACAGGAAATACAGAGACAACCTTCACCAAAAGAATATCAGATATGGAAGAGAAGCTCAGGAATGGAAGATACAATAGAAGAAATGGATATATGGGTAGAAGAAAAATGTAAATCTAAAAAGTTCTTGACACAACTCATCCAAGGAATCTGGAGCATATGGATAATAGGAATAGAGGAAGGAGAGGAATCCCAGCTAAAGGGCTCAGAAAATATTTTGAATAAAATCATAGAAGAAAATTTTCCTAACCAAAAGTTGAACATACCTATAAAGTTAAAAGAAGCATACAGAACACCAAATAGACGGTACCTGAAAACAAAGCCCCCCCCACTACATAATAATCAAAATACTAAACAGTACGAAGAAAGAATATTAAGATGCAAAGGAAAAAGACCAAGTGACATATAAAGGCCGACATGTTAGAATTAAAACTGACTTCTCCATGGAGACACTAAAAGCCAAAGGGGCCCTGACAGATGGCCATAACCAGAAAAACTTTAAACAAGTATTCCATGACAAGGTCATATTTAAACAATATCTAAAAATCCAGCCCTACAGAAGATGCTAGAAGGGAATATCCAAACCAAGGAGGTTAACTACCCCCATGAAAACACAGGAAATAATCTCATAGCAGCAAAAGCAAAGAAGGTAATTACAGACAAGCATACACACACACACACACACACACACACACACACACACACACACCAGCACCTCCACCACCAACAACAACAACAATAACAACAAAATAACAGGAATTAACAATCAATAATCATTGATACCTCTCAATAACAATGGACTTAATTCCAAATCAGAATCTCACTTAAGAATGTTGCACTGCATAGCTGCCCTTTGCGTTATTCACATCACATAAGGTTAACTATTTAGTCCTTTCATTTTCATGTGTTCCAATATTTTATAGCTTCCTTGCTGATTTCTTCTTTAGGTCCATTTTACTAATAAGTGTGTGTGTGTGTGTGTGTGTGTGTGTGTGTGTGTGTGTGTGTGTGTGTATTTCTGTTATTTTTACTAGTTCTTCAGCTGTCACACACACATATGTGTGTGTGTATAATCATATATATACACATATGATTGCAAGAATAGTAATAACAAAATGTCATCAAATTGACATGTCTGCATTCTAGATGTTGAAACAATGTATGGACACAAATTCCTGAAATGAAGCTTTGTCTCCAAACACAGACTGATTAGAATGACAGTGATGTGGAAAGGCTAGAATGATGTTCAGACAGTATTTAGTCACCAGGAACAAGGTTCCAAAAAACTACTTCCTCATACTGAGTCATGTCTTCCCCCATTCCACCTCCCAATATTTTATTTTTTTATTTTAAATCCCTCAATGTATGTGTTATGTCAGAGCCTCCACACCCATTATTAATAAAACTCTAATCCTTCACGCCCTACATAGAGGTGCACTATAGTAATTCCATGTGAATTTCTCAATCCCATCAATGTAGGCTTTCATAGACCTGTACAGATCTTGTCTCCTGGACCTGGGTTCCAAGGACCTCAAATAATGGGGCTGACTACACTCCAATGCTGTAGACAACCTTGCTTCAGTTTCAGTGTACTCTTTTTTTTTTTTTTTTTTTTAGTTATTTGAGACAGGGTTTCCCTGTATAGCTTTGAGCCTTTCCTAGAACTCACTTGGTAGCCCAGGCTGGTCTCGATCTCACACAGATCCTCCTGCCTCTGCCTCCCAAGTGCTGGGATTAAAGGTGTGTGCCACCACTGCCTGACCCAGTGTACTCTTGTACAAGAATGAAACAAAGAAAGCAATGATTCAAGAAAGGTTATTTAAGTCCAGAAAAAAATATGATCAGAAAATCATGTAAATAAACATCAGTGAGCACACACTATATATTAACAAAGCAGCCCTTTCCCAGAGCTTTCTCAGGACAGACCAATTTAAACACAACTGCTAGACATGTACTATAGATTATATCTGAGAAAGCATAAAAGCAAGGCAAAAGGCCAAATCCAGATGCAGGGTACACTGATCAGATTGGATTTATAGCTGTGTTCTGACCTCCAACAAGAATAAACATGTCTTCTTCCTTTCCAATTTGTATCCCCTTAATCTCCTTATGTTGTCATATAGCTCTGGCTAGAACTTCAAGTAGTATATTGAATAAGTGTGGGGAAAGGGGACAGCCCTGCCTTGTTCCCAATTTTAGTGGTATTACTTTGAGTTTCTCTTCATTTAATTTGATGTTGGCTGTTGGCTTGCTGTAGATTGTCTTTATTATGTTTAGGTATGTTTCCTGTATTCCTGATCGCCCCAAGACCTTTATCATGAGGGGGTGTTGGATTTTGTCAAATGCCTTTTCTGCATCTAGTGAGATGATCATGTGGTTTTTTTTCTTAGAGTTTGTTTATATGGTGTATCACATTGACAGACTTTTGTATGTTGAACCACCCTTGCATCCCTGGGATGAAGCCTACTTGATCATGGGGGATAATTGTTTTGATGTGTTCTTGGAGTCTATTGCCAGTATTTTATTGAGTATTTTTGCATCAATGTTCATGAGGGAGATCAGTCTGTAGTTCTCCTTCTTTGTTGCATCTTTGTTTGGTTTAGGAATTCCAGATGACATGATAGTACACATGAGTGACCCCAAAAATTCAACCAAGGAACTGATACAGCTTATAAAAACCTGCAGCAACATAGCAGGATACAAAATCAACACAAAAAAATCAGTAGCCCTCCTATATACAATAGACAAACAGGCTGAGAAGGATATCAGAGATACATCACCTTTTACAATAGCCACAAATGATATAAAATACCTTGAAGTTACTCTAACTAAGCATGTGAAGAACCTACATGGCAAGAACTTTAAGTCCCTGAAGAAAGAAATTGAAGAAGATGTCAGAAAATGGAAAGATCTCCCATGCTCATGGATAGGCAGGATTAACATAGTAAAA
Organism: Onychomys torridus; assembly: GCF_903995425.1. Taxonomy (NCBI): domain Eukaryota; kingdom Metazoa; phylum Chordata; class Mammalia; order Rodentia; family Cricetidae; genus Onychomys; species Onychomys torridus. The sequence goes on from NC_050445.1 coordinate 130,826,940, forward strand.
ATGGCAATCTTACCAAAAGCAATCTACAGATTCAACACAATCCCCATCAAATCACCAACGCAATTATTCACAGATCTGGAAAGAATAATACTCAACTTCATATGGAAAAACAAAAAACCCAGGAGAGCCAAGAGAATCCTGTACAATAAAACAACCTCTGAAGGCATCATGATCCCCCACCTCAAGCTCTACTATAGAGCGCCTGTAATAAAAACAGTTTGGTACTGGCATAAAAATCGACATGTGGACCAATGGAATCGAATTGAAGACCCTGACATTAACCCTCACACCTATGAACATATAATTTTTGACAAAGAAGTCAAACATGTACAATGGAAGAAAGAAAGCATATTCAACAAATGGTGCTGGCATAACAGAAGGCTGCGAATAGATCCATATCTGTCACCATGCACAAAACTTAAATCCAAGTGGATCAAAGACCTCAACATAAATCTAGTTACTCTGAACGTGATAGAAGGGAAAGTAGGAAGTATTCTTGAATTCATTGGCACAGTATATCACTTCCTAAATATAACACCAGTAGCAGAGTCACTGAGAGAAACAATCAATCAATGGGACCTGTTGAAACTGAGAAGCATTTGTAGAGCAAAGGACATAGTCAACAAGACAAAGCAACAGCCTATAGAATGGAAATATTTGTGCAGGAGTCACAAAAATACATCCAAGAACAATCCAGGGGAAAATATTCATCTAAGATAAGAAAAAGTCTGCTTTTTTTCCCCCATGGGGCCTGTCAGTTCCCCAAGGGACTGTCCACCATGCATTGTTTGTTTGACCACGTTGTGAAATCAATGTGCCATTCAATATTAGTGTATATATAGATCCTATAATAAGATCACTAAAGCACATGGCAGTTCTATTTTCAATGTTTTGAAAATTCTTATGGTGAACTGCCTCGTGGTCATACTGATTTATATTATAATGAATGCTTTACCTCTCACGATAGAGAAATATTTCATTATGATTTTTATTGGCATACACTTCATGATTAGTAACATTGAACATTTTTGTCTCATCCCTATTAGTCATTTGTATATTTTGATGAATGACAGTTTGATTCTATTGCAGAATTTTGAATTTATTTGTTGTTGTGATTGTTTTGATTAAGGGTATTGATCTATAATATATCCTTTTGTCCTTTTATTTTGTATATTTGCCTGGGTTTTCAATCAAGGTTATGTAAGCAGTGTAGCGTGTACTTGGAAGTGTTCTCTGTCTTTGATGCTGTATAATAAAATGAGGCATGTTTGTATTGGTTTTTCTAAATTTATATTAGAATTCAGAAATTTGAGTGAGTAGGAATGCTGCAAAAAATTCACCAACTTGTTCGTTTTATAGTATTTGCTTTTAGCTCTGTATGTATTCACTTTAAAATTTAGTCACATGCAAAAGATGCAAAATGACATAACCAACTCTGTTGTGATTATCTCTACTCAGACAACAGAAGGTATCATACAGGAAGCCACATTCTCAAATCTACATTTCTTCTCTTCCTGCTGCACAGTGATATAGGATAATGACTCTCTGAAACTTTTATCACAAAGGAAGTTGTTGGGACAAGATGATTTACTTGGGTCCAGTCTGTGTTCAGCATCATATTATAGAAAGGGGCCATATGTCCACTGTTTTCTCCCTTCCTTCATTTTCAAAGACTATTTCATATTCTTCTCTGAAATGAAACAATAGCCATCATTCCTTTGTCCCACTGTAGCCAACACTTTTGAGTAGCACAGGACTCTTGAATGATTCTACTTCTCCTAGAGGTTGGATGCATAACAAATCCAAGAACACATTAAAATCATACACCATGATAAAGTAGGTTTCATCCCACAGCCTATTATTTTTCTACTGAGAGGTAGAAAGGGCATGGATACTGATGGAAGGGTAGAAGGGAAGGAACTGGAAGAAGAAGAGAAAGGGAAAACCATAATCAGGTTATATCATGAGAGAAAAATATATTTTCAATAAAAGGAGAAAAAAGAAAATATATAATCTAAATTAAATAAATACAAATAACTTAGTTGTCTCAAGGCATCTTTTTTCTATTTTGAACATCATAGTTATTATGATGGCTAGCACAAATCTTTCAAAATAGCTAAAGAATTAAAACAGTGACTATTAACTAAGATGTCAACCTTGGAAAAAGGAAAGGCTCATTCTGTGATTCTTTTGTTGTTATGGTTAGGGACCACAGAGAATGCACACAGTAAACAGAGATTAATGTCAGCACTAAACCTCTGACACCAGAGAGAAATTTTGATTTTTTTTTTTGAAAATGTCTTTTATCCCAAAGTTGTTTTGAAGGATGTGTAAGGTGAGACAGGGATATAGAGGAAAAGAACAAAGTTAAAGCTATTTTAGTGTTTCTTACTCCTCTTCGTCTTCCTAGCCTCTGCCTTTTCCTCCCTGTCTTCATCTCCCATGATGCATCATAACCTAGTTGAATGTATTTCACAAGACAAAAGTCATTTTAACAAAGTGTTGATATAGTTCATCCTTCTGACAATTAAGAAGAAAAACTATACAATTATCTCTATAGTGTCTTCAAAATCATTTCTATTGGAGTCAATCACTATTTATGATAAACTTCTAAGGAAACAAGGCATAGTCACAAAAATACCTTACTGTCTATAAAGGTCATGCAAATATCATAGTCATAATGAGTAAGAGAACACTGGACATTTTTATATCAGATTACAGAAAAGATCAAAATGTCACTGTCACCACTTTTATCTAAAATAATAGCAGAGATACACTAATTCTATTAATAAATGATCAATGAAAGACATGAGGTAAAATATTTGCTGATAATATTAGTATACAAATTCATAAATAAGGAATCTCAAAATAAATATTTAGAAGTAATTATAATAAAATTTGGCAATACACAAAGGGTAGTGAAATAGCTCTTGTATATTAACAGGCATACAAGTGAATACAGACTTTATCTGAATGAGGCACTTTTTAAAAAATATTTTTACATGCCTGAGTGGTTTGCTTGCATGTTTATAAGAACATTGTGTGCCTGTCTGGTGCTCTCAGAGGCCAGAAGAGGGTATTCTATCCCCTGGAACTGAAGTCAAAAATAGCTGTGTGTGACTATATGAGTGCTGAGAATCAAACCCAGGTCCTCTTCAAGAGCATCAGGTGCTCCTAACCACTGATCATTCATTCTCTCCAGGTCCATGAACCACTTTTAAATGTATATTATCTCCAGTTTGCAAATAAACTCAATGTAATGAAGCTAATACTCCTGAAGGAGTTTGTAAAGTTGATTAACTCAGTCCACAATTTATGTAGAAAATAAAAAGACAGCAAGACTAGGAAAATGTGAAGCCCCGAAATGTGGTATTATATCGTGTGACTTTTTCTATTTTTTCAAAATCATAGTAATTAAGTTTGTGGGTACTCTATATGCACAGATAGATACATATATTAATGAGACATTATAAAAAACACAGGAAATAGATCTAACACATACAATTTTAAAAAAACAGAATTGAAGATAGGTCACTATTATTAGGCTGGTGTTTTGTTTCTAAAACTGTGCTATGTGATATAAATTTTTCAATAATACTACTTCTGGAGGCATGTTCAAAACAGCCCTTTACTCTGTAATTTCATGTCTACTAATCTACATTGCACTTCACACAGTGGGATTTAAAGTCAGAAGAAAGTCAGGGTGGTTCTGTTTTGTTTGATACTTGTAAGGAGATGAATGGGGATAGGAGCCAGAAGAATCCTACGTGAATCATCACAGACAGCTGAGAGTATCAACACTTAGGGATGAAATTTTAATTCACAACAGAAGGTCATGGTTAGGTAACTTCTCCTTTCTCTGACACCTGTGCTCTAGCTTTTGTGAGGAAAACAGGAATTCTTTTTAGTGTTAGCGTCTTTCAATAATATTTTCCTGACATTGAAATGCTGGTTCTTAGAAGCAAATTCATTGATTCTAAATGATGTGTGGTTGAAATTTCCACAGAAGCTTCTACTCTTCTGTAGAAGAGTTCCAGATGGTGATACAATTCAGAATCCTCAATGGAAATGGCTTTATCCTCTGCTAAGGCAGAAAAGGCATTGGTACTTTGCATGCCAGGAAATGAATGGCAAGGGGAGATGACTGTTTAGCCTCCTCTGGAAAATCAAATGTTTCTCAGTGAGATTTTGTAAAAAGCCTGTGACATCTCAGAAACAGTGAGTAAGTCATGAGGAGCAGCGGAGGTGGCCCAGCCTCTCACTTCTGCGTCCATGGAGGTTTATGTTATGACTTGTATCACTGTGGGAGGATACTCATTGTACTGTTGACAGTAATAAGTTGCAATGTCTTCAGACCCCAGGCTGCTGATGGTGAGGGAATAATCTGTCCCAGAACCACTGCCACTGAACTTCGATGGGATCCCATCAGCCAAGTTGGATGCACTGTAGATCAGGAGCTTAGGAGTGTTTCCTGGTTTCTGCTGGTACCAGTTTAACCTACAATAAATGCCCTGAATGGACAGACAATTGAGAATGACTCTGTCTCCCAGAGATGCAGACAAGAAGGATGGAGACTGGGTCATCTGGATGTCACATCGGCCACCTAGGAATGGAGACATAATAAATGCCAAATAGTTAAGCATGATAAGGGAGGACCTTCCCCAATACCAGGAAACACTAATCAGAGTGTATCAGTGAAATTCCCATTTAGTCCTTTTTCACCTGGTAACCAGAGCAGCAGGAGCCCGAGGAGCTGAGCAGGGGCCCTCATGTCCATGCTGAGTCCTGACTGCAGCGACAACTGTACAGGGTGTGACTGGTATATGAAGAAGTCCTCAAGGCTGTGCAGTGAGTGCATGCAAATCACTGGGAAGCAGTTAGGATGGGCACAGCTGCGAGGTTTATTATCTCAGTAACTGAGCACAAGTCCTGTGTCCTCAGATGCCTGAGGCCAGACCATATACATATGCCTATAAAAAATGAATTTCTTTTTTAAGTTCTAAGTTTTGGAGTTTTATTTGAAAATTTCTACTGTACATAAGCACCTTTAATAATATAATTCTAATATATGTTAATATATACTCAAATATCTGACTGTCAATGACTATACAACAGAGGAGGGACTCTAACTCACTCAAATAATTCCTTTGGATTAAAAAATTCTATTTTTTCCTTGTGAACTGTTCATTTGCTTGGAGTGGTCTATTTTACAAATTAAAAGTAAAATTTATCAAAACCATTTAAATTTTATTCTTCTCTCATATATTACATTGCAACCACAGTTTTCCTTCTCCCCATCCCCTCAATCTACTCCCCCCACCTCAGAAAAGAGCAGACCTACAAGGTCATCAACCAGACACAGCATAATATTCTACAATAAGACCAGGCATGTACCATCACATCAAGGCTGGATGAGGCAACCAAATCACAAGAAAATTACCATAGGCAGCCAAAAGAGTCAGAAGCACCGCTTCCTCCCACTGTAAGGAATCTCACAGGAACACCAAGCCACTTCAGTCATAACATATATGTGGAGGATTTATGTAAAACCCACACAGGCTCCCTGATCTCTCTGAACCCTCCTGAATCCTAGTTATTTGATTCTGTGAGCCATGTTCTCATTATGTCCCTGAACTCTCTCTCTGGTTCCTCTGATCTTTCCTCCCCCTCCTCCACAGGACTTACAGAGCTGGGCCTAATGTCTGGCTTTGGGACTCTGCATCTACTTCATTACTTGCTGAATGAAGTCTCTCTGGTCGCTTCAATGAGCTGGGAACTGCAATAATGGCACAGATATTATGCATAAGCATAAGATGGTAAGTAGGTGATTCTCCCTAAAAGTTCACTTAGAGGTGAATCAGCCTTCCTGTGCACAGAGGAAAAGGAGATGGACAAGACCAGCCCATCTTGGTTTCTGGATGTGTAACTAGACATGTATGAATAAATCCTCAGTGTAAGATAAGGGTTTTCTTTACTTCCGTCCTTCCTTCCTTCCTTCTTCCTTCCTTCCTTCCTTCCTTCCTTCCTTCCTTTCTTTCTTTTTTTGTTGTTTTTGGATACATGGTTTCTCTGTGTACTTTTGGTGCCTGGATCTCACTCTGTAGACCAGGCTGGCCTTGAACTCACAGAGATCTGCCTAGCTCTGCCTCCCGAGTACTGGGATTAAATGCACGAGCCACTACCTCCTAGCAAATAAGGGTTTTCTGAGGGTAATACTTTATTTCCATTGCTTGAAACAGGTATATGTGCAACTTGACATGAGTGGAAGGTCTCAGGATAGAGAAAAGAACTAGAGTAACACTGGATATGTGCCTCACAGAGGGCAAGGTGAAGGAGGAAGCAAGAGATGGCAGCTTCAGTTAATATCCCAGCTTGTCTCTAACTCCTCAGCAATTAACAGCTCCCTGGTGTGTCCACAAGTGAAAGGTAATGTGTCCTTTTCATAAAGCTTAGGCTCAGTGGGAGGATAGGTGGTGATGTCACTATGATGGGTCACAATGTACACTTTGTCAGAATTAGTAATAATTTGTTACACAAACAATAAAATAATTATATATATATTTACAAATTACCCTGATTCCAGAGCCAAAAAAGATGTTACAAAGAAAGAGAACTACAGACCAATCTCCCTCAATAAAATACTGGCAAACAAACTCTAAGAACACATCAAAACAATTATCCACCATGATCAAGTAAGCTTCTTCCCAGGGATGCAAAGGTGGTTCAGCATATGAAAGTCTGTCAATGTAATACACCATATGAACAAACTGAAGGAAAAAATCCACATGATCATCTCACTAGATGCTGAAAAGGCCTTTGACAAAATCCAATACACCTTAGTGATAAAGGTTTTGGAGATCAGGAATACAGGGAACATACCTAAATATAATAAAGGCAATTTACAGCAAGCCAACAGCCAACATCAAATTAAATGGAGAGAAACTCAAAGCAATTCCACTAAAATCAAGAACAAGGCAAGGCTGTCCACTCTCCCCATACTTATTCAATATAGTACTTGAAGTTCTAGCCAGAGCAATAAGACAACATAAGGAGATCAAGGGGATACAAATTGGAAAGCAAGAAGTCAAGCTTTCATTATTTGCAGATGACATGGTAGTATACATAAGTGACCCCCAAAATTTGATCAAGGAACTCATATAGCTTATAAATATCTTCAGTAATGTAGCAGGATACAAGATTAACTAAAAAAAAAAAAAATCAGTAGCCTTCATATATACAAATGACAAATGGGCTGAGGAAGAAATCAGAGAAACATCATCATTTACAATAGCCATAAATGATATAAAATACCTTGGGGTAACTCTAACTAAGCAAATGAAGTGCCTATATGACAAGAACTTTAAGTCCCTGAAGAAAGAAATTGAAGAAGATGTCAGAAAATGGAAAGATCTCCCATGCATATAAATAGGTAGGATTAACATAATAAAAATGGCAATCTTACCAAAATCAATCTACAGATTCAATGCAATCCCCATCAAAATCCCAACACAGTTCTTCACAAACCTGAAAAGAATAGTACTCAATTTCATATGGAAAAACCAAAAACCCAGGATAGGCAAAAGAATCCTGTATAATAAAGCAACCTCTATAGGCATCACAATCCTGGACTTCAAGCTCTACTATAGATCTACTACAGAGCTACAGTAATAAAAACAGCTTGGTACTGGCATAAAAACCAACATGTGGACCAAAGGAACTGAACTGAAGACTATGACATTAATCAGCACACCTATGAACATATGATTTTCAACAAATAAGCCAAAACTATACAATGGAAAAAAGAAAGCATCTTCAACAAATGGTGCTGGCATACCTAGATGTCAACATGAAGAAGTGTAGATGTAACTGTCTTGTTAAAAAACACAGAGCCAATTGCAGTGTTAAAAGCTAAGATGTCAGAGCAATAGCTGAGAGCTGAAAACCTTAACCTTCACTGCTGCCCTGTCTTTCCTCTCAGCAAGAGAGCTACTTCCTGTGTTTTTCTCTTTTTTATAGACTTTCTGTTCTGCCTTCACATTGGTTGTAAATCAGACCACATGACCTCCTCGTCACTGCCTGTCTGTACAGACCTCCAGGTCTTCTATGGTTGATATTGAGATTAAAGGCATGTGTCTCCATGCTGGCTATATCCTTGAACACACAGAGATCCGTCTAGCTCTGCCTACCAAGTACTGGGATTAAAGGCGTGTACCACTACCGCCCAGGTTCTGCTATGGCTTGCTCTGACCCTAAGGCAACTTTATTAATATACAAATAAAAATCACATTTCTTTATGAATACAATATCACTAAATTTCCCCTTTTCTATTTTAATAAAAAGAAAAAAGTTATAACTAATATAAGAAAAACTATATACAAAAGTACAATAACTATATAGAAGACTGCAAATAGATCCATATCTGTCTCCCTGCCATCTTTTCTTAAGATGAGAAGAAAAGTGAAAATTGCCCTTTTCTCTTTCTCTTCCCTAAGCTTCCATTCACTCTTTCACTTTTCTCATTGTTGTCTCAAGTTGTTTTCCTCCTTCCACCACATAACTGCTTACTGACCTCCTTGGTAATTCAAAGGGCTTGGATTTCTCTCCACCTCTTTTCCATTTCTCTTCTGTCAGCTACTGAGATACACAATTTACTTACTGTGTTGTTTGAGTCTCAAATTCTAACAAACTTTTTTCCAGTATGTTTTAAAATTATTTGTTAACAAGACTTCAAATTTAAAGACCACAAATTTTCCTGGTTCATTTCATACTGTTCACTGTACAATTCCTTCTTCTGATTTCTCATAGCTCATATAATTCTTTAGTATGGCACTTTTAACATCACTATGTACAATCATGCAGTGAAACCACTTGGTTTTTGATATTCTAAGTGTTCTTTGACATTGGAATTTTAAAAAGCTACAAAAAAACTATTGTAAAAGAACTGTAAACATTCTCCACCACAACATAGTAATATGATACATCCATTTTTCTAAAACTTCCAAGGATTTTTAAAATGAAAATTCAAGTTTGTAAGTCTAGTGTGGTAATCAGACTTACACATCGAATCTTCAGTGGACAATAAAAAAAAAGTGAGGATTTATTTTTAAGAAAAAAACAAATCAGAAAACTGGATAGGTTTTAGAAAGTGAGGCTATGGTATACACATAGTCTGGCATTATTTAGTACCAAGCCTATAGCTTACATATTTTGATGTATAACCAGTGTTGCAGAGCCTGGATTCTCATTGATCTTCAAGGTCCAAATCCAAAGAAGGCTAGAAAATGAAACCATGCCATAATAAGGTCTCAGTTCCAGTGTGTTTCACTTAGGGAGGACAGCAATTATGAAAACAAATGAACATTAGGCCCACTGTATACAAATAATTATTAAATTGTTACATTATATAATTATTTTATTGTTTGTATAACAAATTATTACTAATTCTGACTAAGTGTACATTGTGACCCATCATAGTGACATCACCACCTATCCTCCCACTGAGCCTAAGCTTTATGAAAGGGACACATTACCTTTCACTTGTGGACACACCAGGGAGCTGTTAATTGCTGAGGAGTTAGAGACAAGCTGGGATATTAACTGAAGCTGCCATCTCTTGCTTCCTCCTTCACCTTGCCCTCTGTGAGGCACATATCCAGTGTTACTCTAGTTCTTTTCTCTATCCTGAGACCTTCCACTCGAGTCAAACTGCACACATACCTGTTTCAAGCAATGGAAATAAAGTATTACCCTCAGAAAACCCTTATTTGCTAGGAGGTGGTGGCTCATGTATTTAATCCCAGTACTCGGGAGGCAGAGCTAGGCAGATCTCTGTGAGTTCAAGGCCAGCCTGGTCTACAGAGTGAGATCCAGGCACCAAAAGTACACAGAGAAACCATGTATTCAAAAACAACAAAAAAAGAAAGAAAGGAAGAAAGGAAGGAAGGAAGGAAGGAAGGAAGGAAGGAAGGAAGGAAGGAAGAAGGAAGGAAGGAAGGACAGAAGTAAAGAAAACCCTTATCTTACACTGAGGATTTATTCATACATGTCTAGTTACACATCCAGAAACCAAGAGAGATGGGCTGGTCTTGTCCATCTCCTTTTACTCTTAGACATCAAAATACCCAACAGTCCAATTAAAAAATGGGCTACAGAGCTAAACAGAGAATTCTCAAGGGAAGAAGCTCAAACAGATGAAAGACATTTAAGGAATTGCTCAACATCCTTAATCATCAGGGAAATATAAATCAAAATAACTCTGAGATACCACCTTATACCTGTCAGAATGGCTATGATCACAAACACTGAAGACAGCTTATGCTGGAAAGGATGAGGAACAAGGGGAAAACTCCTCCACTGTTGGTGGGAAGGCAAACTTGTACAGCCACTTTGGAAATCAATATGGCACTTTCTTAGAAAATTGTCAATTAACCTTTCTCAAGACCCAGTTATATCACTGTTGGGAATATACCCAAGGAATGCTCATTCATACCACAAGGACACATGCTCAAATATGTTCATAGCAGCATTATTTGTAATAGCCAGAACCTGGAAACAACCTAGATGCTCTTCAAGCAAAAGAATGGATAAAGAAAATGCGGTACATATACACAATGGAGTACTACTCAGCAGAGAAAAACAATGACATCATGAGGTTTGCAGGCAAATGGATGGAACTAGAAAAAAAATCATCCTGAGTGAGGTAACTCAGACTCAGAAAGACAAGCATGTTATATACTCACTTGTAAGTGGATACTAAATGTGAAAAGCAATGGATAGCCAGACTGCAACTCACAACTCCCACGAGGCTACCTAGTAAAGAGGACCCTGAGAAAGACACAGGGATCGTCCAGCGACAGAGAAACAGATGAGATCTACATGAACAAACTGGGGGTGAGGCAGGGGTTAATGAGGGCAAGGGTTGAGGGAAAGAGAGCTTAGGGGAGCAGGAGGTCCCATCTGGATCAGGAACAGATTAGGGGAACAAGAAAAGAGACACCATGATAAATTAAGTCCCCATGAAAATAGGGAGAAGCAGAGTGCTAGGGAGGTCCCCAGGAATCCACAAAGATACCTCCTCTTTAGACTACCTGCAATGGGCAAGTGCCTGAGCTGACCTACTCTGGTGACCGGATGGCCAAACACCCTAACTGTCATGATAGAACTCCCATCCAGTGACTGATGGAAGCAGATGCATAGATCCATGTCCAAACCCCAGGTGGATCTCCAGGAGTCCAAGCAGGGAGAGAGAAGAGGGATTATATGAGCAAGAGATATTGAGACCATGAATGGAAAAAGCACAGGGACAAATAGCCAAGCTAGTGGAAACACATGAACTATGAACCAATAAATTAAGAGCCCCCATGGAACTGAACTAAGCCCTCTGGATAAGTGAGACAGTTGATCAGCTGAACTGTTTAGGAGTCCCACCCCTAATGGTGAAATTATTTAGGCCACTCTATGTAGTTAAACGGGAGGTTTATTTTGTGGGGTAACTTAAAATGAAGGGGTAGGTTGCAGGGTCTGGCAAAGGTATAGTGCAGTCCAGCAGTGTTCTCTGGAAAACTCTGCTCAGTCCACCTCCAGCGTCCAGGGTCCCAGAACCAAGCACGCCTCCCCTTCTGATCCTCCATATTCTGTTTCCTTCTCCGCCCTGCCTTGTGGGCACGACCATTACCGAAGCCTCAATGGGGGTTGGAACTTCCCGGCCAATGCTGGGATGGCTATCCACTACATCTCCCCCTTTTGTCTAAATAAGAAAGTTCTAACCTAATACAAGACTATATACAAAGAGATGGTTATCAAATATTGTCCAGGAGTAATGAGGAATAATGACTTAGATAAGTTGGAATTACAATAAGTGCAAACAATATCAAGCAAAAAACACATAGTTAAATCTAGGGAAGTCTAGAGCGTGGGTAGGTGGCATGTTACAAAGATCATTCCAAAAGGTGTCCTATCCTAAAGAACCTGAGTCTAATACTTAATATATTCTATCTAAGATATTATATATGTATATATACTAAGTTGTAACTATAACTGCTAATCTCCAACCTCATCAAAGACCTGAGAAGGAATATAATAATACCTGAGAAATGGGAGAAGGACGTAATAAACTTTCGGGAGTCTTGCAAGAGTAGACAGAGACAGCTAGCAGCCTGGACAGTCACCTAATGTTTCTCAGCATCGTTGGTGCATTCAAATTGGCTACAGGCCTAGAGTATCTGACAAGCCATTTTCAGAAACAGGAATTCTGAAAGACCATCTTATCCTGTCTTGTCAAAGTATAGTGGTTGCTTTCCTTGTGTCCCGCTTGTCCAGAAAGGACAGCATTTGTACTGTCAGCAGTTGAGGCAAGGGCAGTTGTTTGCCCAGTAGGCCATTTTGTGCCAAGAAGACAAACTTCCAAATGGAAATGTCTTAGAAGCCCAACATTCTCTCGGGATCAAATTGGTGCTGCCAGGAGCAATTGTGTCTCACATCAACAGAATTCTAAGTTATTTAAATGCCATATTCTCTAGGTCCATGAAGTCTTTGAAGATTACCTGTCCATCTGACCTATGTATTTATAAATATGGATAACCTAACTAACATAATTATAGAGATGACAAGCATAGGTGACAATAACTCTATAAGTCTTATCTACCTAAAGAACCTAAGGACTAAGGCTTCCTATAAATAAGGCAAACAGTCTGTAAGCAAATGTACAGTAAAAGGACAATGACTTTAAATTGTGACAATACACAAAATATCTTTAACAGAGGTAGGAATGTATAGTGCAATATGCAATATGATAATAGTCCTATATATATATACAGAATATCTTAAACAGAAGTAGAACATACATACAGTATGACAGATATAAATTCACATTTGTATCAATATACAAATATTTCAAATCAGAGTAAAAATATGTGTACAATATAACAAACATAGTTCTGTATTTGTATCAATATACAAATTATCTTAAATAGGAATATAAAGGGTTTATATTTGTATCAACATATAAGAATTCATAACAGTGCAAAGGCTGCTATATTACTAAATTTGTTTACTAATGTATATAGTAGTCTACCATAATATCTTATACCTATCCATTCCCATTTCTTCTTTTCCTTTTTTTTTAAACATATTTTCTTTCCTTAAGGAGAGTACTGAGTTTAACAGTTTCTTCCACCCCCAACCCTACAACCATTATCCATAACCCTGAGAAATATGAAACCTTAGGGATAAGGAGCGTTGTTTTCTTAGAATTGCTTCCTGCTGTTTAGGGGGCGATGGTATCTCTGGGTATTGTGAGAAAGCTCAGATAGTTAAATCTCAGTTAGACTAACTGTAGATTCTGCAGCAACTCTCAGAGTAATGGGTAAGATTGTCTGAAATTCTGGCAAGACATATAGTATGATGATGATTACCATGGCAATATTCTGGATTGGGTAGAGTTGTTGTTGTTGGGGCCCCATCTTCCTTCTGGAGACTTCAGAGATTGCTATTGGAAAAAACTTATTTTTTGTCAGAATGGAAGGTTTGGATTTAAAGATGTCATGACATGTAAGAAAGGATTCCAAGAAGTCAAGAATAAGCATGGAGAGAATTAGAATCTTGAAGATAATGGTCCCTTATAATTGGTTTCCTTCTGTCTCATATAAGAGGGCTCTTCTGATATGGGACTGAAGAATCTCTCAACCTTTTCTTTTATCAATATGCTTGGGTTTAGAGAAGGAGTGAGCCAATTCCATCTCCAAAGCCAGCTTGGTTTATAATTAAATTGTAACCACAACTATTCTAGATTGACAGAGATATAGATGTTAGACAGTGATATCTTACCTTGTGCAGATTGTACCAATAGATTCTTTCTTTCTGCTGTAAATATCTGGATATCCAAGGCCTTGTGATTTCTGGAAGATGGGTATTTCCATTATCCTGGAAAGACAAAAACAGAACCCTACCCCAACCTTTGATTGTTAAATTTTTCTTACAACCTGAAGAGATGTCACATTGGTGGATGGTCTTTTACTTCTCCTCATCAAGGGGTTTCTTCTGTTCAAATCAAATTTTTATTAATTTTGTTGGTATCCATAGCTTTTCTTCTCCTGTGGAAACAAAAGCAAAACCCCTCCTCCAACGTAGGACATATCCAGGTTTCCATTCTGAGGTCAACACATCTTTGAAATAAACCAGTTGGTTTAGCTCAGGAGTTTTGTCTGTCGTCCAATGTCTCTCCACAGCTGTTGTTCCTTTCTCATCAGCATTGAGAAAATTCAAGGTTAATAAAGCACTATGCAATCTATTTCTAGGAGTCATTGTTACCTGTTGCTGTTTATTTAGCATATCCTTTAAAGTTCGATTGGATCTTTTTATGACTGCTTGGCCTGTGGGATTGTGTGGTATACCTGTAACATGCTTTATATTGTAATAAGCAAAAAACTGTCTCATTTTATTGGAGACATATGCTGGGGCATTGTCTGTCTTAATTTGTACAGGTATTCCCATGATGGCCATAACTTCTAATAGGTGTGTAATCACAGAATCAGCCTTTTCAGAACTCATAGGAGTTACCCACTGAAATCCTGAATCGGTGTCAATGGTATGGTGTACATACTTTAATCTTCCAAATTCTGCAAAATGAAACACATCCATCTGCCAAATTTCATTTCTTTGTATACCTTTTGGATTGCTTCCTGCAGGTAATGGAGTTTGGTTATAGAAGGAACAAGTAGGACATTTTTTCACAATATCCTTAGCTTGTTGCCAAGTAATGGAGAAATCCTTCTTCAAACCTTTGCTATTTACATGGTGTTTCTTATGAAATTCTGAGGCTTCTAGCACATTACCTATTAGTAACTGATCAATCTCATCATTACCTTGTGCTAGAGGTCCTGGCAGACCTGTATGGGATCTGATATGTGTTATATATATAGGATGTTCCCTTTTTCTGATGATTTCCTGCAATTGTATGAATAATGAAGTTAATTCTGTATTATCAGGAATGAATTCAGCAGTTTCAATGTGTAAAACAACTCTCCCTGCATATTGAGAGTCAGTGACTATATTGAGGGGTTCTGTGAAGTCCATCAGTACCATAAGAATGGCATACAGTTCTGCCTTTTGTACAGAGCTGTATGGACTTTGTACCACTTTACTTAGGTCTCCTGATTTGTATCCTGCAGTCCCTGATTTATTTGCATCAGTATAGAATGTGAGGACTAAGAAATTGGCTTGTGTCATACAATGTGAAGAAGGACCCATTCAGTATTCTTTATGAATTCTATTCTCTTGCTTTTGGGATAATGGTTGTTAATCTCTCCCAAAAAGTTATTGCAGGCTCTCTGCCAGTATTCATTATCTTTCCATGGTGATGAAATTTCCTCATTAGTTAAAGGTACTACAATTTCTGCTGGGTCCATTCCTGTCAACTGACGAAGTCTTAATTTACCTTTTTGAATCAAATCAGAGATCTTTTCTATATAAGTCTTTAATTTCTTATTTGGTTTACGTGGTAGGAATATCCATTCCAATATAATATCTTCCCTCTGCATCAAAATACCTGTGGGGGAATGTCTGGAGGGGAATATGACAAGAATGCATTTAAGTTCTGGATCCACACTATCCACATGTGCTTCTCGAATTGTCTTTTCTACTAGAGCCAATTCCTTCTCAGCTTTGGCTGATAATTCTCTTGGACTATTTAATTCTTTGTCCCCTTCTAGAGTAGTAGCCAAATTTTGTAGTCCTTCTTTGGGTATTCCCATGATACCCAATAAGTTGGAAATGCTTCCTAACAACTTTTGAAAATCATTAAGAGTCTTTAATCGATCTCTCCTCAGTTGTACCTTTTGGGGTCTAATTTTTTGTAACTCTATCTTATATCCTAAGTAATTAATAGAATCACCTCTTTGTATTTTTTCAGGAGCAATTTGCAGTCCCCAGTGAGGCAAAACTTTTTTTTACTTCTTCAAACATGCTTTCTAATGTGTCTAACTTTGGATCAGCTAATAGGATATCATCCATATAGTGATAAATTATGGATTGTGGAAACTTCACACGACTTATCTCCAATGGTTTTTGCACAAAGTATTGGCATAAGGTAGGGCTGTTTAACATTCCCTGTGGGAGGACCTTCCATTGATATCTCTTGACTGGCTGAGAATTGTTATAATTAGGAACTGTGAAGGCAAATTTTTCTCTATCATTTTCTTGTAAGGGTATGGTAAAGAAACAGTCTTTTAAGTCAATAACTATTATAGGCCATTCTTTGGGTAGCAGAGAGGGCAAGGGCATCCCAGTCTGTAGGGAGCCCATTGGCTGAATTACTTTATTAATAGCTCTCAGATCTGTCAGCATTCTCCAATTACCAGACTTTTTTTAATAACAAATACAGGAGAATTCCAAGGGCTGGTAGATTCTTCAATGTGTTGAGCATTTAACTGCTCTTGAACCAGCTGTTCTAAAGCTTGTAGCTTCTCTTTTGTCAAAGGCCACTGTCCAACCCAGACAGGTTTATTAGTTAGCCATTTTAAAGGTAAGGCAGTTGGTACTTCTGAGAGTTCAACAGCAGTTGTGCTCTGTTTGTGTACAGCCTGAATTGTTGGTGACTGTTTTTTATAGCATGTTATGATATTATTCCTAGAAACATGCATTGGCCTGTATTCCTTTTCTGAGAGTGTAGGAATTTTAATCTGGGTATTCCACTGTTGTAACAGATCTCAGCCCCATAGATTCACTGCTACATTCGCTACATATGGCTTCAGCCTTCCTCTCTGTCCTTCTGGCCCTATGCATTCAACCCATCTCAAACTCTGTTTTATCTGAGATAGGGTGTCAATTCCTAAAAGTTGGACATCTACCTCTTGAAGAGGCCAATTTGGATGCCATGATTTTGGTGTAATTACAGTCACATCCGCACCTGTGCCTACCAGGCCCTCCAGAACCAAGCCATTAATTCGAATTCTAAGCTTTGGTCTTTGTTCATTTATGGAAGTCTGCCAAAATATTTGTTTTATTGTGTTCTTTGTAAACTGTGATTCATCTATCAGAGCTGTTTTATCATCCATTGCAGTATTGGTTTTTACATTAGACATTGGTTTATTCAGTTGTCCTAGAGAGGAATGTCTTCCACAGTGGCTGGGAATGTTCTTACCACATTTGATTTGGGGGCCTGCAAGAGGCCCCCTGAGGCGTTTCCCACCAGTAAAGGGTTGCCTTGTATATCTATTTTTGATCTGCACTCACTGGTCCAATGTCAGCCTTTGCCACATCTTCTACATAATCCAGGAGGTGGTTGGGGTCTTCTTTTAAGGCTATTCCTAGAAGGAGTATTACTTCTAGGATTACCCCATATACAGTTTTTACTTATATGACCTGGTGTACCACATTTAAAACACTCAGTACCACAGGGCCTTCTTTCACCTTTGGGATTTGTCTCTCCTATCCAAGCCTCATTATTGTAGTTAAGAGATTCAACACTATTAGTATACTGAATCCATTCTTCCAAAGGAGCTGATCTGATCTTTAATGGTGTAAGTATTCTTTTGCATTCTGCATTAGCATTGTCGAATGCCAAGGACTCAGTTAATACTTTTCTTAATTCTTTATCTGATACAGCTTTTGTTATAGCTGTGTTCAGCCTTTGTAAAAAATCAGTGAAGGGTTCATGCGGTCCCTGAAATATCTTTGTGTATACCTCAGTTGCTTTTCCAGGTTCTGGAATTTTTCCCAAGCATTTAGAGCTGCTGTACGGCATAGGGATATTGTATGCTCATCATAAATGGCTTGTACATTCCTGTCAGCAAAACATCCCTCACCAAGTATTTGATCTTGGGAGATCTCA
Source organism: Onychomys torridus (assembly GCF_903995425.1). Lineage (NCBI taxonomy): Eukaryota > Metazoa > Chordata > Mammalia > Rodentia > Cricetidae > Onychomys > Onychomys torridus. Next base: position 130,844,767 of record NC_050445.1, read on the forward strand.
AAACCTCTGAGTTTACCTTGTTGTTCTAAATTTCTTGCTTCTTCTCTCAACCAGCTTGTCCACTGTAACTGCTGGCTATATTCTAGAACAGCTGAAATTAACTGATGCCAGTCATCTGGAATGATTCTATGTGAGGTAGACCACGAATTTAACATCTGTTTTACATATGTGGAGTGTATCCCATATGTAACTATTGCTTCCTTTATATTTTTAAAGTCCCTTGTTGAAATTGGCTGTAATGTATATGTCGTATATGGCTCGGGGTGTGTGTCATCTGCTGGCTTCTCATGGATGATAACAGGATAAGCCATTGTATGAGAGCCATTTGGAGATGTTACAACCTGTATGGTCTTGCCCTTCTGCTTATTAGGTCCCTTGTCATGTTTATTGAGAGTTTCCTCCAGGGCTTGTAAACGAGCACCTAGGGTCTGTTCCAGGGAGTAAACCTCTTCTCTTGTAAGGGATTCCAGATTTTTCATGGAATCATGGAAGTTTTTCTGTTCTTCTGAAACACATGATTCCATGGACCTTATCTTATCAAATAATGATAATTTTTCTTCCTTACATAGTGTCTGAGTAGCTACAACTTCACTGTGGAGAGTTAGTGTTCTATCCATTCAATACTCATATTTATTATCAATAAAAGCAATTTTGGGTACAAGCTTGTTTTGTAAGTCCTGGCCAGCAGATTCCAGAGAGAGAATCTTTTTATGTAAGTCCTGGTTAGCAGATTCCAGAAAGAGAATCTTTTTCTGTAAGCCTTCATTGCTATCTTTTAAAGCCTGTATCAGTCCCAATAATGACTCATCTCTGTTCTTATTTTTAAACCAGTGTTTGAACACTATGTGAATTATTACAATGAATGTCAAAATGGTACAGGCCAGATATGTCTTAGGGAGGTTGTATATTTCCAGGAGAATGTCATTCATCATACAGGCAAAAAGGTTTTTAAATCCTTGTGAGGTAATGTTGTCAGCCATATTACAAGAATTACTCAAAATTTGTTAGTCAGTTTTAAGGTGTAAAATTATCAAGTACTTTTACTTGAAAAAAGTTTACCTTTCCGTGGTTTTGGGGAGTGCAGTAGCACTTTTCAGCCAGCAGGAGGCGTTGGTATAGCTTCAAAGCAGGAGGAGTGGGAAGGCCTCACTTACAGTGGGTTTTCGCTAGTCTAGGGGCTAAGCTAACTTTGCAGGCCGGTTTAGGTACCCGCCAGCCGGGGAGGAGGCTGAAGGAGGGAGACGCCTAGGCCTTTGGGATTTGCCCCACGTGAGCGCCAGATAATGGTGAAATTATTTACGCCACTCCACGTAGTTAAAAGGGAGGTTTATTTTGTGGGGTAGCTTATAATGAAAGGGTAGGTTGCAGAGTCTGGCAAAGGTATAGTGCAGTCTGGCAGTGTTCTCTGGAGAACTCTGGTCGGTCCACCTCCAGCGTCCAGGGTCCTGGAACCAACGGCGCGCCTCCCCTTCCGATCCTCCATCTTCTGTTTTTTTTTTTGCAGAACAGGCAACTTCATTTCGAGGAGGAAGCCCAAGGAGACTGGTAAGTCACTGCAAGATGATGACTGAGCTTTTATACAAGAGTAGCCAGGGTGTGTCCTCCCTAGGGAGCAATATGCAAAGGATGGGTCAGTGCTGTGATACAGAGGGAAGACTCGTGCAGAATTTTCATGCTTTCAGAAGCCACAACAAAATATCTTCTCTGTCAAGGGTGACAGTAGTAATACAAAATGTGGTGCTTGATGGGAAAATGCTCAAAACTGTCAATCCGGAAGACAATGAACACAAGTGCCGTATTACAGAAACCCTGGAAGGAGCAATGAAGAGATGTATGCAACCATTCTCTAGGAATAGAAAAACTATGCTTTTGCTCCTCTTTCTTCAATTTTTCTTAGAAATACCTGTCTTTTTATGAATGTTAAATGTAGAAGTTAGAAGCTGTCTTTCAATGGTTTATTGAATTTTCTCTGTGGAGGCACAAAAATAAATAAACATACTAGGAAGGCATATTGTATAGTTACCATGAAAAATCTAAAAGTGGTGGATATTAAAATAATTGTCATATGAAATATGGTTTAAGAAAACTTAGGAATGGAGGAGGGTCTGCAATACAGAGAGAGGGAAGAGGTGTTGTTGGCTAATGATATTCCACAGGTGAATTTCAACTCATTTGTTTTATATGAATTAAATGTGTATAACTTTTCATTTGCCAGTTATACCTTAGTGAAATTATATTTTTACACTTATTTATTAATTTATGTGTTGGTATGTATGTATGTGTGGCAGGGAGGTGTGTTCATTCCATGGAGCACAGGTAGATGGTAGAGGACAACATGTAGGAGTTAGTCCTCTCCTACCATATTGGTTCAGGGAAAATATCAAGTTGTTTTCCTTGATGGCAGGAACTTTTATTTGTTGAGACATCTCACCAGCTCCCTCAGTGAACTGATTTTAGCACCATATTTTGAGAGTATAAAAATTTCTCCAGGGGTTGATAGATTGCTCAGCAATTAAGAGTGCTTGTTGTTCTTCCAGAGGACCTTAGTTTAGTAACTAGCAGCTGTGCTGAGGGGCTCACTATTACCTATAAGTCCATATAGGCACCCACATGCATGTGTGCTTACATACAGAAAAAGACACCAAAAGGTACACATTGTTAATTTTTTTTAAAAAGAAAACTCTCTCACAGATAGAAAGCTAATAGTTCTGTGCAAACACAAGAATAAAGGAAACGATTTATGCCTCAGAAATAGAATATGAAATTTAGCCTATTATTACAGTCTGATGAAAGTCCTTGCCCTGGTTGTTTTTGTCCGTTTGATTCAAGCTGTGGGGCATCTAGGAAGAGGGAAAATGCTTCTATCTGATTGACCTCTAGATAATTATTGTCTTGAATAATAATAATCAAGATGTGAGAAGGCCCAGCCCAATGTGAATAGGGCCAACCGCAGGCAGAGGATCCTAAGTGATATAAGACATTAGGCCAAGCAATCCATGCGGAGTAAGTCAGTAATCAGCACTCATCCATATCCTCTCCTTCAGTTCCTGCCTTCTGCTTCATGACCTTTTTGATGAGTTAGTTCTGTTCAGTTGAGTTCCATTCATGGTGGACTATGATGTGTAACTAACTGTAAACTGATCTCTTCCCTAAATTGCTTTTGGTCAGGGTGTTTATCACACACACACACACACACACACACACACACAGACACACACACACAAACACACACACACACACACACACACACACACAAAACAAACAAACAAACAAAAACATCAAGGACAGTCTTTATGAGTTATCACATAGCTCTTATATACAATTAGTAGGAAGGGTTCTCTTAAGAACATAGGATAAAATAAACAGGAGTAATTTCATATTTTCCCCTTATTGAGTCTTAGAAAAAACCTTCTCATCCAGAAAGGAAAAAGAAATTCTATTAGATTCTTATTAACTTTGTATAAGAAAATATTTCCCTCATAGGTCTCTATGTTCTGTAGCCAAAGCAAAGAAATCCAAGTTCACAGTTGATTCCATCAAAGTGAACAAAAACTAGATCCACCTTTTTTTTTGCACTTCTGGATTACTTTATTTTTTTATTTTTATTTTATTTATTTAATTTATTTTATTATTATTATTATGCGTTTTAATTTTATATATCAGCCATGGGTTCCCCTGTCCTCCCGCCTCCCGCCCCTACCCCCACCTTCCCCCCAGCCCCTCCCCTCCATTCCCATCTCCTCCAGGACCAAGACACCCCTGGGGATTCATTTAAACCTGGTGGATTCAGTAGGTCCTGTCACCTCCTTCCAGACTGAGCAAAGTGTCCCTGTGTAAGCCCAAGGTTCCAAACAGCCAGCTCATGCACTAAGGGCAGGTCCTGGTCCCACAGACTGGGTGCCTCCCAAACAGATCAAGCTATTGAATTGTCTCACTTATCCAGAGGGCCTGATCTAGCTGAGGGCTCCTCAGCCGTTGGTTCATAATTCATGTGCTTCCATTTGTTTGGATATTTGTCCCTGTGCTTTTTGCAACCTTGGATTCAACAATTCACGCTTTTGCAGTCCCTCCTCTTTCTCGACAGTTGTACACCTGGAGTTCCACCTGGGGCCTGGCTGAGGATCTCTGCATCCACTTCCATCAGTTATTGGATGAGAGTTCCCAGACGACTGTTAGGGTGTTTAGTCATCTGATCACCAGTCTAGGTCAGATCAGGCCCTCTCTCGACCATTGGCAGCAGTCTACAGAGGATACATCATTGTGGGTTTCTGGGGACCTCTCCAGCACTCTGCCTATTCCTGATCTCATGTGGTCTTTATTTATCATGGTCTGTTATTCCTCGTTCTCCCTTTCTGTTCTTGATCCAGCTGGGATCTCCTGCTCCCCTAAGCTTTCTTTCCCTCAAATCTTGCCCTTCATTACTCCCACTGTCATCCAGGTTGTTCATGTAGATCTCATCCATTTCTCTGTCATTGGGTGATCCCTGTGTCTTTCTTAGGGTCCCGTTATCTAGGTAGCCTCCCTCGAGTTGTGTAGCAGTCTAGTCATCTTTGTTTTACATATAGTATCCTCCTATGAGTGAGTACATACCATGTTTGTCTTCTGAGTCTGGGTTACCTCACTCAGGATGATTGCATCAGCTTTGTTTGTAATAGCCAGAACCTGAAAACAACCTAGATTCCCTTCAACTGAAGAATAGATAAAGAAAATATGGTACATATACACAGTGGAGTACTACTCAGCAGAGAAAAACAATGACATCATGAGGTTTGCAGGCAAATGGATGGATCTAGATCCACTCCTTTAATGTCTCTGGGTTATCTGTGAATGTCCTGTCCCCTAGTCTTCATTTGGCAAAGGTCATTTGAGATTTTGATGGTAAGTCAGAGCTACTCACTAGAGTGAGTCTACAGTCTTACCCTCATCAAATGGGGAAAACATGTTAATACTTCCTTGATACCCAAGTCCATACAAGTATTTTCAAACTGAATAGAACCTGACAATTTTGTCAACTTCACATGGCTTAGAAGGACAGTTATGGGATGGCAACCATAATAATGGATGAAAGAAATAATAGTATCTAACTGTGGTCAATAATGAATAATTTAATTGCAAGGTACAAATAAATTGAAACAAAAGGAAGCTAGCACATACAATTTTCAATGTGAAAAATAAAATGGTTATATAGTAACATATAAATGCTTAATTTATTGTGTAAAATTTAAATATGTAAATAAAATAATAATAAAAATATATATATTCAAATATGTATTTTAATATATTATGTAAATCATGGGATTTGTGCTTGCAACCCAGAAAAAATGGTTAAAAATATTGAAAAATGTTAGAACACAAATATATGACAGTTCTTGTCCCAAGTGTTTTGTTTGTTTTGTTTTGTTTTGTTTTTTTCTTGAGACAATGAGAAATAGGCTATCATCAAGCTAATTATCTTCTTGCCTCTACCTCATAGAGCTAGTAATGCAGGTATTTGCCACAAGTTGTGATTCCCTGTTTTTTATTTAAACAATGATTTCTCCAGTTGGATATTTTCCCAATTTTTAAATAACCTCCCTTTTTCCTTGGATATTTAGTTCAAATTGATTCTGAATGTGGCTTAACAAATTACTTATTTGATCTAGTCTGTGATTTCCCTTACTTTTTCTATAGATGCCAAACTAAAGTGTAGAGAACCTAAGGGATTTGCTGAATGACACACAGCTTTCGATCCTCAGGGCTAAGGGAAGACCTCAGAAGCATTGCCCATAGAGTTCCTAGTGCACTGCAACAATAGATGGTATGAAACTGTATAGTTTAACTCGTGAACTCACTGTTTTTTCACTCTTACTCAACTTACTAAATGCAATTTTAATATAATGAAGTATACTGATCATACTGATTAAATATCCAAAGTACTTGTATAAATTAATACATAGAAAGTATGTGAAGGTGAATATGGCAATATATGTTGAAGGTACAATGTAATTAATATATACAGTGAAATATCAAAGATAAGTTAAATGAATAAAAATCTCTCACACTAGAATGGAAAGCATTCTTGTTGTACCTACTGTCTTTACGAGATCTAAACTATACTTGCAACTTCAAAAAGTTATTTCAGGTGAATTTTCATAAATGTACTTATCAGACAATCCTTGAACAACTTATTTGCATTATGAATTTTATTTTCTTCATTTCTAGACTGTCATATGACATGAATTCTTCTGTGGATGACTATATATTTATAATATGTTGTGTAAAATATGGTAACATTCATCATTTCTAATGGCACGATTGTGACAGAGATCTATATTCACAATACTGTAGGCTTTCAAATAGTGATGAATATATGAGTAGGGAAATATAAGTGAGTTTTCCTGCTCCTTATATTAAACATACATCAATCATAAGAGAGTGGCCATGATTGTAAAGAACATTCTTTCTTTCTTAGAAATTATTTTCCAATAATTAAGATATAAAAAAGATATACATTTATTATTTCAGCTCTTGACCAAGCTACTAAATGTTTAATCATTAGTTACCTGCCTTCTTTTTTTCATTTTCATTTTCATTATTAAGAATTTTTTCATTTACACACAAATCAGAGATCCCCCTCTTCCCTCCTTCCAACCCCTCAGGCCTCCCAACCTACCCACTATTTCACCCCCACAAGAAGGCAAGGCCTCCAAAGGGGAGACACATCTATTAGAGGGAAGTCTAAGGCCTTTCCCCTGCCTCAAGGCTGCACAAGGTGTCCCATCATAGGAAGTGGGCTCCAAAAATCTGATTCTACCGCCAAGGGTCCCCCCGCCAAGTAAATCAAGCTACACAATTGTCTCACCATGGAGAGGGCCTAGCCTAGTCCCATACAGGCTCCACAGTCATTGACCCAACTTTCATGAGTTCCCATTAGTTTGGTTTGGTCGTCCATGCAGGTTTCCCCATCATGACCCTGATGCACTTGCTCATAGAATTCCTCCTCTCTCTCTGACTGGACTCCTGGAGCTCCACTTGGTATTTGGCTATGGATCTCTGCATCTGCCTCCATCAGTCATTGGAGAAAAGCTCTGTGATGACACAGTATTCACTGATCTGATCACTGGAGCAAGCTAGTTCAGTTCAACCTACCTTCTTCCATATATTATCTTGTGAAGGCACTCTTACTAAAGACACAATGTTTCTTTGTTGCAGTGCTTGTTATCTGTTTTGTTCACTTTCTTATCCAAGTTGCTTTATTTGCAATCCCTATCAAAGGGTCTATGACTTTTATAGCCACAGGTTCTTGGCCCCAGTAATTGCGTCAGATATTGGTTTTGTCTTATGAAATATTAATTTAAGATATGTTACATTTGTTTATACTTTGAATACTTGTTTAATGATGCAAAGATGTGTTGCATTCATTTATGTTTTACTTGTTTAACTCTGTAAAGCTGTGTTACTTTGCCTGTCTAAAACACCCAGTTGTCCTCATAAAGAGCTGATCAACCAATAGCTAGGTAAGAGAGAAATAAGAGGGCTGCCAGGCAGAGAGTATAAATATGAGGAGAAATCTAGATGCATGAGAAGAAGAAAGAAGTGAGAGAAGCCAGACAAAGGAGAGAGGACACTAGGGGCCAGCCATCCAGCCACACAACCAGCCACAAAGCAAGAAGGAAAGAAAGGAATATAGAGTAGAGAAAGGTAAAGGTCCAGAGGCAAAAGGTAGACCAAATAAGTTAAGTTCACCCCTAGCTCTATAAAAGAACACTAGTGGCAGCTTCCCCTTCCTTCTGTCCACTCCTCCTGTTGAGCACCTTGAACACACAATCCTAGCAAGCTAGTAAAACAGGCAAGCGTCAGTCAACAACTTTGAAAATCCAGAAAGAAAACTAGAAACCAAGGAAAAAAACTCCTACCCAACCAAGAAAAACCCAGAAATCAGCACCTACACCTAGAATCACACCAAACTAGATGCCTAGATGCCAGCAATAGAATATGACCAACAACAATTAAGGCAAAATGTCACCACCAGGGACCATCTATCCTACCACAGCCAGCTCTGAATATTCCAACATAACTGACACACAAGAAAAACACCTTAAGACCAACTCTATGAAGATGATGGAAGTATACAGAAAGGAAATGAATCAATCCCTTAAGGAAAACATAAACAAGTGAAGGAAATGAATAAATCCTTTTTTAAAAAAAAAAGCCAAGAAAATATAAACAAACAATTGAAGGAAACAAATAAAACTGTTCAAGACCTGAAAAAGGAAATAAAAGCAATAAAGAAAGCTCAAACTGAGTAAGTAAATCCTGGAAATAAAATATTTAGGAATGAAAACAGGAAATACAGAGGCAAGCTTCACCATCAGAAAATAAGAGATGGAAGAGAGTTCAGGAATGGAAGATACAATAGAAGAAATGGATTTACGGGTAAAAGAAAACTGTAAAACCGTAAATCTAAAAAGTTCCTGACATATCACATCCAAGGAATCTGGAACAACAGTAAAAGACCCAATATGTGAATGATAAGGATAGAGGAAGGAAAACAATCCCAACTCAAAGTTCCAGATAATATGTGGAACTTGTATGTGTATTATAGAAGAAAAATTTCCTAGCCTAAAAAGAGAGATGCCTATATAGGTAAAAAAAAAAAAAAAAAACATAAAGAACACCAAACCAATGGTAAGAGAAAATCACTAAACACTAAAAAACAGAACAAAAAAGAATTTTTTAAATTTATTATATTTGTGTTTTAATTTTACACATCAGCCATGGGTTCCCCTGTCCTCCCTCATCCCATCCCCACCTTCCTCCAACCCCTTCCCTCCATTCCCATCTCCTCCAGGGCCAAGATTCCCCTGGGCTGTTTGGAACCTTGGGCTTACACAACGACACTTTGCTCAGCCTGGAAGGAGGGGGCTGGAGCTGCCTGTACTGAATCCACCAGGTTGAAAAAAAAAAAGAATTTTAAGATGCAAAGGAAAAAGACCAAGTAACATATGAAGCGTGACGTATTAGAATTATACCTGACATCTCTATATAGACTCTAAAAGCCAGAAGGGCTCAGACAGACATGCTGCAGACTCAAAGAGACCACAGATGCCAGCACAGATTGCCACACCCAGCAAAACATTCAGTCACCATAAAAAATAAAATAAGATATTCCTTGATAATGTCATATTTAAATAATACCTGTCTAAAAATTCAGCCCAACAGAAGGTGCCAGAGGAAAAATCCAAACCAAGGAGGTTAAATGCACCTATGAAAATGCAGGAAATAATCTCATATCAGCAAAACCAGTGAAAAGGAATCACACACACCACCACCACCACCACCACTACCATTACCACCACCACCACCACCACCATCACCACCTGCTTCTTTCTTCTTCTTCTTCTTCTTCTTCTTCTTCTTCTTCTTCTTCTTCTTCTTCTTCTTCTTCTTCTTCTTCTTCCTCTTCCTCTTCCTCTTCCTCTTCCTCTTCTTCTTCTTCTTCTTCTTCTTCTTCTTCTTCTTCTCCTCCTCCTCCTCCTCCTCCTCCTCCTCCTCCTCCTCCTTCTGTCTTTCCCTCTTCCTCCTCCCTTCTTCTTCATGATAACAATCACAAGGAACAATAACAATAAAATAACAGGAATTCACAATCATTCTTCATTGATACCTTTGAATAACAGTGGACTTAATTCCCCAATAAAAGACACAGATTAACAGAATGTATTCAGGGACATTGAAACATGCAAACATAAGGATTATCTTAGCATCCAAGGATTCTATTTGTTTGGGTATGTACACACATCCAATGCACTTGGCAGCCTGAGACCCTTTCCAGAATGTGTTATGTGCATAACTCACACTGAAAAATGCAATTAACAACCTGCTAGCAGTAGAAGGAGCTGAATAAATACCTGGTTCTGAAGAGTAGAATAGATTTCCCATCCACTTAAATACCTCCAAACATGGACAGGTTTTATGCAATCTTACTCAGATTATGTCAGATTATGAGCATTAGGCAGCCTGAATTGGTTTAAATAATAAGGCAATTTGTGTCAGGAATGAATAAATGTTCATTTTTCCTTTGGTATTTTGGTCACTGAAATACATAAACAATAAATATTCCATGTAATGAGAGATGACGTTGTCATTTAATCAACACACCTACCACAGGGCTTGTGTTTAGTAACTAAAGGAAAGGGGCAATGCCTGCTCTAAAGGGTTTAATAATATTGTCCAATTTTCAAATATTAGTGTGCTTCTAAATTAGTTTGAATGGAGAGTAGAACATTGGAGGAAATCTTTGTCAAGTGGGTTTGAAACAATTCATATCATGAAGGACTAAAGCATATTTAAATTTAATTTTCTCAATATACCCTAGCTTCATAATTATAGAAATGTGATCTATGTATACACAGATCACACAGAATTTTCAGCCTTTAGATAGGCTCTAAAGCCCTGAAAAGACACAGTGTATGAATGAACATAAGAAGTAAGAATAGATTTTGCATAAATGAGTGACATAAGGGAGGTGGATATATTCATTGATATTTGTTACCACAGAGTTAAAAAACTTAAAAACAGGCAATTAGACTACTATATAACAGTAAGGAGTGAATTTCAATAGCATATTTCTCAATTGGCTGTGATGCTGTATAACTTTATACAAGTGAGACATGTTGAAGGACAAAGGTTTATTTTAGTTGTTCCTGATTGCTGAGTGGTCCTCACACATAATCATCCTGTTGTAGAAGCAATGACAAGGTTGTGGCTATTGACTTACCTGGAAAATGGGTGGCACTTGAGATAACACTAGTGGTCCACAGCCCACTGCTTATCCTTAGTTTTCCAGGATCTCACATAATGCAGTATTCTGTGCTGTTCATCCAGCAAATTACACATTTGTCAGCCGGGCCATCCCATGTAAAGATATTTTGTTAGTTTCTGTGTTACTGTGGAAGGATCATGTGTATATTGAACATAGCAATGAACTCCATTATACTCAGGCCCACCCTGCTGATTTTGGGTGTAAATGTAAGTTCTGATCTGCTGCCACTGCATGTATCTGGGATCCCCTGCAGCTCACCTGGAAGCTTTATAGATGAGGAGCAGCTGAGATTGGCCTGGGCTCTGCAGGTACCACTCAGATAGCTATGTCTGTTGCTGTTTCAGTGGCTCTGACTAGCTCTTCACTCTGAAAAAAAAAATAGTAGCTTCCAGTTCTCAGTGTCATGTTACCACCACAGAAAGAATGTATAAGGTGACCATTTCCAACACTTACAATGTCATATAGACAATTCTATATTCTACTTCATGCTGTGGGATTAAAAGCCACAGGAGTGTGGTTCAATATTATTTGATTCTTGTAAGCTACTGGTGGACATAGGAACAATTAGAATTCTGTGAATTGCTGCAGACAGCTGAGAGCATCAACACCTTCTATTGGAATTTCAAGACACAGCAGAGGATCATGGTTAGACAGCCCCCCCCTTTCCCTGACACTTGAGCTCTAGCTGTTGTGATAAAACCAGAAAACCTTCCTGCTGTCAGCGTCTCTCGGTAAGATTTCTCTGCCCTTTAAATACTGACACTTAGAAACTAATTTTCTGTATTTAAATAATGTATTCTGTAATGTTCAGAGTAGTTTCCACTGTTCTATGTGAGTCAAATTCCACACAGGGAATTACTGTGTGCTCTGTTAAAGCAGAAAGGGCATTGGTAATCTGTAGGGATGGAGATAATGAAAGAAAATGTTTATTGTACAGAGAAGACTGTTTAGCCTCTTCTACAAAAGCAAATAATTCTGTGAACTTTATTTAAAATCCTGGGACATCTGAGAAACAGTTTCAGTGAGTGATTCATGAGGAGCAGCTGAGGCAGCCCAGCCTCTCACTTCTGCTTCCATGGAGGTTTATGTTATGACTTGTATCACTGTGGGAGGATACTCATTGTACTGTTGACAGTAATAAGTTGCAATGTCTTCAGATTCCAGTCTGCTGATGCTGAGAGAATAATCTGTCCCAGACCCACTGCCACTGAACCTTGATGGGACACCGTCTGCCAAGCTATTTGTGTAATAAATCAGGAGTTTAGGAGCTTTCCCTGGTTTCTGCTGGTACCAG